>NC_056729.1:223714272-223804272 GCF_019279795.1 Protopterus annectens | reverse complement strand
CAGGCTCACTATGCTCTCCTACCCTACCCCCATTCCCACACCCCCATCCTCATTACATTTATCTCTATCCATAACCCCGCTCTCTCTCACCTTCATCCAATCAACCCCTTCCACCATTAGCAAACTGAAAGCCCCACCCTATCAACCACACCCACATATCTCCTAAATCATCATGGCCCCTCCATTCTACACTTACCATCACTTTAGTATCATTCCCTGCATACTCCACATCTTCACACTAATCCTGCTAATACAAACCACATCCATATATGCAACCATATACCACCCATCAACCATTTGCAGCACACAAACTCTTCCCATACAACTTAAACTTAGTTACTCAAACATCTCTCCCTCTCTACTAGCAACTAATACCATTATCTCAGACAGATTAAAACTACTACCACCTCCCCCCAAATTTAAATTTGGTCTATTACTACATTACAAGCCCACCCCAGATAAACAAAAATCTGACACCATATTTTATCTTCTCCACACATTAATACAATGTGGAGATATCCACCCAAATCCAGGCCCAATCAATACTCATACATCCACTGCCAGCCAAGCTAACCAAATGTTTCCCCACACCCATACATCTACCACTAGGCTAGCTAATCTCACATCTCAACACATACTTCACCTAATGACAATAAATATTCACAGCATCTGCAATAAAACTAATGAGTTCCATGCCTGGCCAGCTGCCCACACCCCAAACATTATTGCAGTAACAGAAACATGGCTGAAACCACACATTACCGACACTGAAATTCTCCCTCCAGGATATAATATAATTCATTCAGACAGACTTCATAAAAAGGGTGGCAGTGTAGCATTAATCTATCAAAATTCACTACAAATAAACTATGCAAAATCTATCCCCACTTTTGGTAACCTTGAGCTACTACTCACATCCTTTCACATAAACAGGAACAAACAAATATGCATAGCAGTAATTTATATTCCCCCAAGCCACAATATCCATATACTTGAAAACTTGTTATCTTGGCTAAATCAGAATATACTGCATGAAACTATAGTTCTAGGAAACACCAATATTAATTGGTTAAACTTAAACTTCCCCTCTCCAGTAAACAGCATAAACCATTACAGTTTTACCCAACTCATCACTACTGCCACCCATAGTCTAGCAACAGACTCTGAATCAACCCTAGGCTGGATACTTGTAACACATGCCCAAAACTACTCCAACTCAGGCACCCTACCAAACACATCAAGTGACCACCTTCCAGCATATACCTATAGGCCTCACCCTCACGCAATCAAAATGCACTCATATAAAACCTCAAGGAACCTTGCCCACTTTGACCAGGATAAATCTATAAAGATCTTAAACTCCCAGAACTGGAACCCACTAAAAATGCCCCCCTTAGATGAAGCCGTTGACTATTTCAACAAACTTTTTTTTAAATACTCTCAATAGCCTAGCTCCTATGCGTACTAAACAAACCAAAACTAACCATGTCTCCTGGGTAACAAAACTAACTAAACAAACTATGTTTCTTAAAAACAAAGCATGGAAAATATGGCTGAGAGACAGAACACAACAAAATTAACTCCACTACAAACAACTCCATAACAAATCAAAAAAAGCTAGTAATACAAGATAAAAAAGATTATTTCTCTGCTAAACTATCCACCTTGTATAACAATCCCAAAAATATTTGGAAATCTGTCTCCTCTCTATTTAACCCATGCACCATCCAAAGCCCATCCCCTTCACCAGGAAAAAGTCCCCAAGAAATTTCCAAAGATTTTAATACCCATTTCATTGCTACCATCCAAAAGCTACTCAAAGACTGCCCATCCAGCTCAAACATACCCTTACCACCTCCATCAAAACACCCCTCCCCTATAGATTACTCTACTACACAACCAGACAACTCCTACACTATTCAACCTGCACCCACCTCTCTGATTTTGAAATTCCTAAAACAACTCAAACCTTGCCCACTGTCTGCAGATAATCTTCCCCCAGAATATCTGCAAATAGCAGCTATCTCAATAGCATATCCAGTTACCATTCTCATAAATCATTCTCTCTCTCTCTGAATCTTAGTTCCTCACCTATGGAAAAAAAAATAATCGTTATCCCACTACACAAAGGGGGAAACTCCCATGATCTTTCTAACTACCTCACTATCTCTATACTCTCCCCTCTATCTAAAATAATGGAAAAATATGTTCACTCACAATTACTTAAACACCTCTCAAATAATGCTCTTATATCCCCTACCCAACATGGTTTCCAGCCAGGGCATAGCACCATTACTGCCCTATTATCTTTTACAGACTCTGTCAAAGCCTTGGATGCAGGCCACCCTACCTCAGTAATCTTACTAGACCTATCTAAGGATTTCAACACAGTGTCACATACTAAACTAGTAAACCAACCATCAACACTAGTTTGCCCACAAAAATCCCTCAGCTGGTTTACCTCTTACCTACAGAACAGGGAAAAATCAGTAAATGGTTAAATGCGCACTCCCATTACCAACCTAACAATATAGGAGTTCTACAAAGATCCATTTTAGGACCACTACTGTTCAATATCTTCATCAATGACCTGCACAAAGCCCCCCAATCCTGAATATCATCCAATATGCTAATGATTCAACACTGATATCCACCTCTAAAAATTTTTCAGACCTTCTCACAGTTACACAACAAGCCTTTAATTCTATTGAATCATGGCTTATTGATGCACAACTTATGCTAAACCCCCCCAAAACTAAACTGTTACTTTTTTCAACAAAACCACCCAACATTGACATCAAAATCCTGGCTAAAGACGGCACAGAAATTGAACTAGTGAAAACAGCCAAATTACTAGGTATAACAATAGATAGTAAACTCATACAAACCACACATCCTAACTGCAATAAAGAAAACCCATTTCAAACTAGGTGAACTATATCACCACAAACTCTACCTGGATAAATATACCAAAATAAAACTAGCCAATACCCTACTCATCCCCTCCCTTCTATATGGTAGTGCCATTTTTACTAATCTGCACAGAATGTTTTGTAATAAATTACAATCCTGTTACAACAAAATAGCTAAATTCGCCTCTGGGAAACTGCACCGTTCTCATCACTGCCATGCCATCACCGAGCTATGATGGCTAGAGTGTTCCCACCATCTACAATACACCCAACTAATCTTAGCCCACAAACTAACTTCTAAACCAAATGACTGTCCTTCCCTTAACGCAATCCTACAAACATACACCCCCACCAGAACAATAAGTTATTTCTGTAAACTCATGCTTACTGTAACCAAACCCAACAAAACAGCTGGACAATGTTTGTTCTCCCATACCATAGCTAAGCTATGGAATAACCTTCCAACTGAAATAACCCAAACTGACCACCCAAAAACTTTTAAAGTAGCCCTAAAAACACAATATCTAGACAATCCATCCTGCACCATTCCTCAAAAGCAAACCACCTTAAACAGTATATTTCCTCAAATACTAAAATGGCAAAATCTTTGTAAAACCCAGTCTTCACATTTACTACTATCTCACCAAAGAAAGTAATGATGTAACATTACTACCAATTGTAAAGTTCTTTCTAGTTTCAGATTAATGAAATCCTACACAAAAAAATGTAAATTGTAATATGTTTTTTTCTCCCTGTTATATCTGTCATCATCATCTTCTTTCGGCTGTTCCCATTAGGGGTCGCCACAGTGGATCACCTGTTTCTATTTCTTCCTGTCCTCTGCATCTTGCTCTGTCACACCAACCACCTGCATGTCCTCTCTCACTACATCCATAAACCTTATCTTAGGCCTTCCTCTTTTCCTGTACCTGGTAGCTACATCCTTAGCATCTTTTTCCCAATAGACTCCGCATCCCTTCTCAGCACATGTCCAAACCAATGTAATCTTGCCTCTCTGGCTTTGTCTCCAAACCTTCCAACCTGGGCTGACCCTCTAATATACTTATTCCTAATCCTGTCCACCCTCGGCACACGCAGTGCAAATCTTAACATCTTTAACTCTGCCACACCCAGCTCAAACTCCTGCCTTTTTGTCAATGCCACTGTCTCCAACCCATATAACATAGCTGGTCTCACTACCCTCTTGTAGACCTTCCCTTTCACTCTTACAGGTACTCGTCTGTCACAAATCACTCATGACACTCTTCTCCACCCACTCCATCCTGCCTGTACTCTCTTCTTCACCTCTCTTCACACTCACCGTTACTCTGAACTATTGACCCCAAGTATTTAAACTCATCCACCTTTGCCACCTCTACTCCTTGCATCCTCACCATTCCTCTATCCTCCCTCTCATTCACACAAATATATTCTGTCTTAGTCCTGCTGACCTTCATTCCTCTTCTTTCTAGAGCATATCTCCATCTCTCCAGGGTCTCCTCCACCTGTTCCCTACTCTCAATACAGATCACAATGTCATCTGCAAACATCATAGTCCATGGGGACTCCTGTCTGATCTCGTCTGTCAATCTGTCCATCACCATTGCAAATAAGAAAGGACTCAGAGCTGATCCTTGATGTAACCCCACCTCCACCTTAAACGCACCCGTTACTCCCACCGCAGACCTTGCCACTGTCACACTACCCTCGTACATATCCTGTACCACTCTTACATACTTCTCTGACACTCCTGACTTCCTCATACAATACCATAACTCCTCTCTAGGCACCCTGTGATATGCTTTCTCCAAGTCTACAAAAACACAATGCAACTCCTTCTGACATTCTCTGTACTTCTCCATCAACACTCTCAGAGCAAACATCGCATCTGTAGTGCTCTTTCCCAGCATGAAACCGTACTGCTGTTCACTAATCATCACATCCCTTCTTAACCTAGCTTCCACTACTCTTTCCCATAACTTCATGCTGTGACTGATCAATTTAATCCCTCTGTAGTTACTACAGCTCTACACATCACCCTTATTCGTAAAAATCGGTACCAAAACACTTTTTCTCCATTCCTCAGGTATCCTCTCACTTTCCAAGATTTCATTAAACAATCTGGTTAAAAACTCCACTGCCATTTCACCTAAACACCTCCATGCTTCCACAGGTATGTCATCTGGGCCAATAGCCTTTCCATTCTTCATTCTCTTCATAGCTATCCTTACTTCCTCCTTGCTAATCCATTGTACTTCATGATTCACTATCCCTACATCATCCAACCTTCTCACCCTCTCATTCTCTTCATTCATCTACCCCTCAAAGTACTCTTTCCATCTCCTCAACACACTTTCCTCACTTGTGAGTATGTTTCCCTCATTATCCTTTATCACCTTTACCTGCTGCACATCTTTCCTAGCTCAGTCCCTCTGTCTAGCCAATCGGTACAGGTCTTTTTCTCCCTCCTTAGTGTCTAACCTTCCATACAACTCTTCATATGCCTTATCCTTAGCCTTCGCCACCTCTATCTTTGCCATGCACCTCATATCCTTATACTCCTGTCTACTTTCTTCATCTCTCTGACAATCCCACTTCTTCTTTGCCAACCTCTTTGCCTGTATACTCTTCTGTACTTCCTCATTCCACCACCATGTCTCCTTGTCGTCCTTCCTCTGTCCCGATGTGACACCAAGCACCTTTCTAGCCATCTCCTTTACTAGCTCTGCTGTAGTTACCCAGCTATTTGCTAACTCTTCACTGCCACCCAGTGCCAATCTTAACTCATCCCTGAACTCCACCTCACAATTACCCTTTTTCAATTTCCACAATTTGATCCTTGGTGCTGCCCTTACACTCCTCCTCCTCTTCTTGATCACCAGCGTCATCCTATAAACCACCATCCTATGCTGCCTAATTACACTTTCTCCAGCCACCACTTTACAGTCTCCAATTTCCTTCAAACTGGCCCTCCTACATAAGATATAATCCACCTGTGTGCATCTTCCTCCACTCTTGTATGTCATCCTTTGCTCCTCCCTCTTGTTAAAATACGTACTCACCACAGCCATATCCAATCTGTAATATTGTTAAATTGTATTTTAAATATTGTTTTTCTTTGTATTTTGCTTGCAGAGCTTTTCTCTTTGGGCCTCCAATGAAAATGGGTCTCTGAACCAGTGGACTTTCCCGGTCAACAAATGTTAATAAATAAATAATAATACATAAGCCTTGCATTTGTGCAAGTATGCACCTGCTTTAATACAGCTCCGCAGAGTTTGGTGGCTGGCCACTACTATACTACCCTCATCTGAGCAATCTGAGGCATCTGTTTGCACGTAGAGCACCTTCGCACAGCACTGTGCATAGGAGCTAACCACTGGCAGTTATAGACGCAAACGCTAAAGTAGATTTATTTTCCCTTAGAAGCTGCCCATGCTCCAACTGAGGAGTCCCTTAAATTGCACTTAACTGCTCAGACAGCACCTCAGCTGGGCTTTCTATAGTATTTGCCACTTTAACTGAAATCTCCTAATCCCTATTTGTCTTGTACCTCCTGAAAGCAGCAATAGTATAGACCCAGCCTTAAGCCTCCAATTAAACCACATCCTTCCTCATTAAAGTAAACAAATTTATACCTAGTATTTTGATGGTCAGTTCTCCTCTGTATCTCCTGCCAGCCTAATAAAATAAGTAACAAAGGGTCACATCTCCAAAGGCAAAGCAAAACTTAAATCTATGAGTGCTTTCGTTCACTCAAATCAAATGAACTTCTTCAGACAAATTCAAACAGTAAAACCCTCCTTATATAACCAAGAAATCACATGACCAATAAAATGCATTACATTACAAGTTTAAGACTGATTGTTAAAAGGCATATACATATTTCTCCTGCCAGCCTGATTGACATGAGTATCCTGAGGTAGTGTAGCATTTGCATAATGTACACTGACAACCCACTACTCCTAAACCACTCAAGCTCAATTTGGGAGAGATGCATGAACACTAAGAATTTGGAATCCTTGCTGTCTCATTCACAGAACAGTGACATGGAACAAGTTATCAGCCCACATACTACACCTCCTGCACAAACCATGCACTCAGCAAATAAACCATACTATATGGAAGTACTCCCCAGAATTTATCTAAACATCAGAGACGTTTGAAACACAAACATGCTACACCTAATTAACTACCTACATCACTCAATACACAAATCCACAAGCACAAGTGTCTCACCAAACAAGGTAAAGCACATCTAAACCAATTTTTTTGGACATAGGTGACTCTGTAGTGAGTCACACAGATGTCCCACTCACCACGCTGGATGAGGAGATGGTTACTGTCAGCTGTCTGTGAGGTGTCAGGATCCAGAAGATCATACACACACTCAAGTCTCTCCATAACGAGTATCGTTATGACTCCATCATAGTTCAAGTTGGTGTGAATGACTTGAGATGTACCTCACTGGACTATATGAAGAGAGATGACTGAGGTCTCTGAATATGTGTCTCAGGCAGGTATGTCCCTAGCCTTGAGCAGCATACTATTGTCACCTAAGATGATACCACAATATAAACAAAAACGATTGACTTCAACAATTGGCTTAGTTTCTGGTGTCATTCTAAGGGGATCTACTACCTGTCAGCCTGGGATGACATGGTAGATAGACAGCGCTGTTTTGCCAGAGATGTTTTTTATTCAATCCTCTGGGATTTCAGTTACTGGCTAAGGCTCTTTCCTCCCCATAGTACCTTTTTAGGCAATGTCACAACAACAAAATTCTCAGCATAAAAATATCTTCAAAAAGCAACCTCGATGTTATGCTGCTAAATGCTAGGAGTCAAAACCTAAAACTGCACTCACTATAAGAATCCTTCTCCATAGAAGATGCTGACATCTGTGCAGTCACAGAGACTTGGTTTAAGGCTGCAGAAATCACCCCAGCCATACGGGGTTATAACGCATTCCACACATTTAGACCACAAACTGAAAGTGCGAGAACTAAAGGAGGTGGAGTATAAGTATTCAAAGATAAATACACTTCTAGATTGATTAAACAAAACAATTCCCTTGAACTAATCCAGGTCCAGTTGATATTAGGTATGACCCATCTCCAAGTTATTGCCACTTATAGGATCCCCTCCATGAAACAGGATACCTACACTGCATACTTTTGATCTACTTGAATTGCTCAAGATATACCCAAACACCCTGGTTTTAGGTGACTTTAACTACCCATCCATAGTTTGGGTAAATTATATGTGTACTATCACACTTGCCAAAAGGTTCTTGGACTTCATATACTCCAGTGCCCTAGACCAGTTGGTTGATACCCCCACAAGGGACCCAAACATTCTGGCTCTGGTACTCACTAACATGGGTGATCTTTGCAGTACCCTATATGTGTGGCCCTCCCTAGTGAGGTCTGATCATAAATCAGTCTCATTAGAAGTAACAATAACATCTGACCCTGCATTAGCAGCAACTAGACTAAAAAACGTCTGCAATGACAATTACAGCCTAATATGTGATGGCATTAATAGCTTCATAGCCCCAGCCCTCAATGATGTCATGGATACCTATACTTGGATTTACAACCATGCCTTGTGCAAGCATCTGTGCAAATGTATTGACTCATCTATACCTGATATAATCAAAACAAGATTCTCAAGAAAGAACAAGCCACCTTGGTGGACATCAGCCATTAACAGGTCATACAATAAGAGAAAGAAATTGCTGTCCAAGAGCAGGAAGAAAATGTATCTGAATTAGATGCATTACATCTTTGCTTAAACAAGCAAAGAAGACACCTGATAATGCACTATAAAGCAAACTATGAATCAAAATTAGCTTTCTTCACTACAGATAAGCATAAGACCTTCTTTAGCTACATCAGAAACCTTAAAGGAAAAACCCAGATCTGTGCAAAACTGGTTGTTAATGGCGCCATATATATCGATCCTACTGAAATAGCCAACCTGATAGCTGACAGGTTCAGTGAAAATTTCTCCCCGATATCCCTTTTCCACATAGTCCCCAAAGCATCCTTACCACCTGCCTCTATCTAGTATCACCAAAAAGCAGGTCATAAATGCTCTCTCCAAAGACAAAAACCCAGTCTCTTTGGGACCTGATAATATCCCAGGCCGGGTTCTAAATGGTTTAAAACAGGAACTAGTTGCACCTCTGGGTATTTTTTTAACCACAGTCTAAGCACTGGTTTTGTATCTGCTGAATGGAAAACAGCAACTGTCATCCTGTTACATAAAGGAGGTGCCTCCACAGACTCTGGGAACTACAGACCCATAAGCCTGACCAGCCTAATCTGCAAGTCTATGGAAAGAATAATTATGGACCTTATCAAAAAGATACAGGAGACCTCCAAATGCTTGTCCTGACTGAGATTAGTTTCATTAAAGGGAGATCCTGCCTCTTGAACTCGGTGGACTTCTTTGAGACAGTCACCAAAGCCCTGGACAAAGAAAAATATGTGCATACAGTTTACCTGGATTAGATCTTTGCACTATTCCCCACTCAGGCATCATTGATAAACACACCCAGCTGGAGATCAACCCATATATTGTCAGGTGGGTTGCAAACTGGCTCACCAGTAGAAAGCACACAGTCAAAATAGGTGAATCTATCACCACCAGCAGACCCATAACCAGTTGTATTCCACAGGGATCTGTACTCAAGCCCCTGTTATTTAGGATCTACTTCTCAGATGTACAGACTAAAACAAAAAGCTATAGCTGACAAAGTTTGCTGATTACTGCAAATAACTGGTACCAAGTCATGGGCTAAAGCTCAATGGAAAGAAATGCATTGTCATCCCCTTCGGCAAGGGCAAAGTCTTTGCGGATTAAAAGCACATTAATAACAACACGCTAAGCATGCAATCAGTGGTGAGAGATTTGGGCACACAGGTTGACAGCAATCTTTCCTTTGACCATCACATCTCCACAGTGGTAAGTAAGGCTATCAGCATTGCCCACCTCATAAGCAAGGGCATTGCATCCAGAACAAAAGAGGTTATAACCCCCCTGTATTCCTCACTCAGCAGGCCAACAATAGAGTACAATGGTACCTTTGGTATGCATCTTACCAGGCATCTGCAGCAACTGGAAAGACCTCAAAGGTTTCTTACAAAGAAAACTCAGGGTCTTCAGTAGATGTCATACACTGACAGATTATACTCTGTGTCTCACAAATTACTCAGAGCTGACATCTGCCTTGTATATAAAGCAATCTCAGATCCTGTTCTAATGAAAATGCTCCACATTAGTAAATCAAATGATAGAAGATGCACTTGCTCTAGGGAACTCAACCTAGTATGTGAAATCAACAGAATTTGCTGGAGATACAGCTATATCTCATAGAGGTAAGCAGATACCATCACTGACCCTATTTAAGTCTAATTTGGAGGATTGGATGGGAATCTGCAAATTCACCCTGGGAGTGTCACCTGTGTCTCTCTTGAACAGGGGCAGTAGTTGTTGACTTAGTTCTACTTAGTACCTTTATATTCTTTGGAACAGGGGTCTTACTTGTCTAGGCTTGTAAGGGTCCTAGAGCCATTAGCTTTTTAACCTTCAATGATCCTATATATAAATGACAATCTAATATTCATTCACAATTTAAAATATTGAGCAGCACGGCTTGAAATACAAACAGTAAAAAAAAAGAAATACAGAAAACACCCCCTGCTAATTATACAAAGCAACTTCAAGACTGCACAACTGTATTGAAAATGACCCACTCGCCATAGAAAAAAGACAACAATGTATGATTAACTGATTTTTAATCAGTTGTACCAGCTTTTTTCTTTATGATTAATTTTCTTCTCATATATATATGTACACACACACACACACACACACACACACACACACACATATATATATATATATATATATATACATACACACACATACGTATCCATATACACACATCTGTATATATATATATATATATATATACAGATGTGTGCATATGGATGTGTATGCGTGTGTGTATGTATATATATATATATATATATATATATATATATACACACACACACACACACACACACGCATCCATATACACACATCTGTATATATATATATATATATATATATATATATATATATATATACTAATAAGAGAGAGAGAGAAAATGTTTTTTATCTGCATCCTTATCGATATATAAATAGATACTGATATAATCAATATGTGTGTGTGTGTGTATATGTATGTGTATAGATATATATATATATATATATATATATATATATATATATATATATTGATTATGTATGTATATGGGTCTACTTCATATGACTGAAATTTTACTTGACTGAATTCCATTTGAATGAGACCATAATACTACATTTTCAAAATACTGAAAACTCACTTGACTGAATCTCATAATAATGAAACCTTGCAATGCTAAATTTCAACACAGTAGTGGCAGTGTGTAGACTACTATAAGGTAAGTGAAAGGTATATTCCCTTTTTCCCACTTTAGTGTGATCCTGGAGTTAGTATATATAGTTGGGGGGTGTGGAAGGTGTAGACCCCCACCTAGTTTGGTTTTATATTATCCAGTTTCTGTTAAGAGTGTACATAAGTAGTTTTTAAGTTCTGGAAAGAGTTAGTCATTGGTGTTGTAAGTTTGCATGTCTATAGTTTACAATTTAGTATTCTGAAATTTAGCATTGTAAGGTTTCAGTATTATGAGTTTCAGTATTTTGAAAATTTGATATTATGGTCTTGGTAAAATGAAGGTCAGTAGTTAAATATATATATATATATATATATATATATATATATATAGATATATGTATATAAAAATAAGAGAGCCAGATGGATATAGTCACTAAGGTGAAAATTTCTCTGTCTTTGCTTATATACTGTACTAAACACACCTACATTGAGTCATTGAGTAGTGGCATCTGTTTAAAATCAAAGTGTCATCTACTCATTTACAAAAAGTGGTGCTGAAAGCCCTTGGCATTCAGTTCATTGAACCGCAAGTACCAGTGGTGACCCAAGTCATAGTCCATGTAGAAGTAATTGAACTGAGACATACCTCTCTGGACTATATGAAGAGAGACATGATGGACCTCTTAAACTATGTGTCCCAGGTTGTTATGAGCCTTGCATTGAGCAGTGTTTTGTCTTTTTCAAGCATGATGCAATATGCACAAATAATAATTGATTTTAATAATCGTCTTAGTGTTGTTTGAATGGAGTACAATATTTGTCTGCCTAAGAGGTCATGGTTGACAGATCACAATGCTTTGCCAGGGATGGTCCACATCTGTCTCCTCTAGGCTTTCAAATACCCTCTACAAACCTTGTTTACCCCTTAGTTCTTTTTTTAAGGAATTGCCAACCTGATAAAATATCTGACATAGCTAAAACACCTCACAATATTTTGGTAATCAGGTAGGCTTGCTCAATGCCCCGAGTTTAAACAAAACACTCCTTTCCCTGCAAGCTGTACTCATTCTGGAGAATTTAATCATCTATAAAGTTACTGAGAAAAAGATTTAAAGCCTTGGAGAACACTCCAACAGTGCCTGGCTATAATGCCTTCCAAACATTTATACCAGCTACTGCATGGAAAGGAACAAAAAATGGAGGTGTCCCAATTTACATCAAAAACAAACAAAACTCAAGGCTGGCCAAGCAGTATTACTTACCTGAACTCCATGTGCAACTCACCAAAAGTAAAGACACATACTATATCTTCGTGAGCTATGCATCCCCCTCTATAACCTAGGAAACCCATACCACTTACTTAAATGAAACTGAGTCACTTTGCATTCACCCCATCACCATACTCATGGGTGACTTCAATGACACAGCTATAAACTGGGAATCATACACAGCCTCAAACCTGCAGACTCAGAGATTCCTGGACTTTGTCAACACAAATGTCCCAGAACTACTAGTCCATATGCCCACAAGAGATGTAAACATCCTTGACCTAATTCTTACCAGTGTGGGGTACTGTTGCACCCCTACCCTCAACAATGTAACATCTATAATGGTCTGGTCAGACCATAATGCTGCCTCTCATTCAAAATAAACAAAAATAAAAATCAAATCTGGGAAACCAGGTAACCCTGTAACTTTTGGGAATTATTCCAATTCAATCTTTTTAATTTTAGGTGACATTCTGGCAAAATGTCAAGCTCCCCTACCCATAACCTAGCAAACACCACTGCACATGTAGAGTCAAACACAGCAACTCTAGAGGCTGCTTTGTCTACCCAAAATAAGAACACGACAAACTCAAAAACAGGCCACCTTGGTGGAATCCTGACATTCATAGGTTGCATTACAAAATGAAGAAAATCATAGCTGTAAATAGGAAGTTGAAAGTACTACTCAGTTTATTCATAAACTGAGTGGTACTTTCAACACACTACTGAGTGGATTATATCGAGTGGTTGAGGTCTTCCTGGACTGATATTTTGTTTTATTTGGTTTTCTTTTCTATATCAGTCGAGTCTTCACTTCTATTTTGGTGTAAATAGGAAGTGCAATGCCCAGCAAGGTAAGAACTACTTCATCAAACCAAATAAACAATTCAGGGAACTAATTAAGTCTATCAAAACCATGTGTGTGGTGAAATTATCTTCCCAGGCTAAGGATAACCAAAAGGCATTCTTCAGTTATGTCCAGTACCTAAAAGGCAATACACAGCAATGTGCTAAACTAATTATAATTGGAGCTACCTATAATGAGACAAGGAACATGGCAAATGTACAGGCTGATAAATTCAGCTCCAATTGTACCCTACTTTATCGCCATATATAATTCAACCATAGCGCTCCCAGTTATCATTAGGAAATATATCTTCAGTGAAGTCTTCAAGGTAAAAAAAACACTGTATCAATGTGTGCTGATAATATCCCAGGATGTCTACTTAATAGCATGAAACATGCCCCACTGGGTCCACTAGAAGCACTAATCACTCATATCCACCAAAAGGGGTTCATGCTAAGTGAATGGAGGACTGCAACTTCTATTCTTCTACCCAAGGGTGGGCCATCCATGTACTAGGGAAATTACTGACCCATAAGCCTGAGTAATCTCATATGTAAGGCCATGGAACAAAATAATCATGAATATCGTAAAAAATAAATTAGGAAACCTTCAGACATTGGATAAAACTAAGTTTCGTTTAATCAGTGGGAGGTCATGCCTACTCAACCTGGTGGACTTCTTCAAGAAGTTCACCAAAGCAAAAGATGAAGGCAAAATAGTGCATACTGCTTACCTTGACCTGGCCAAAACATTCAAAACAATACCCAACTCAAGCATTATTGACAATCACACAAAAATAGGTAAAAACCCCAGTTTACTATCAAAATCTAGAATTGCAGCTCTTCGTTTATTCATGTCGACAAAAATAAATCTTGAAAATATAAAAATGATTCATTCAAAACACTGCTGTATTCGTGGATTTTTGTTTGGACTCTTATAATCCAGCTGTTCATTTCTAACCAGACCACTTAACCATATCCTACATTTAAAACTAACTATGCTGATGCTTTCAACTCTCAGTTAATTTATCCAGTCTCATCACTACTTCAAAACTTCCCTAGTATCAACAACCAGATAACAGCCCCACCTACCATTCCTCTTCATAACCTCTCCTTTCAACCAGTCCCCACTAATTACATAAAAAAAAATGAAGCCCATCACATTAACCCCGAGCAACCTACCTGGTGAATACATTTAAATACCTGCAGAGGCAATAGACTGCCCCATCTCAGTTGCAATAAATTACCATGAAGCATATATCCGTAACCTCTAGAAAAAAAGCTATCTTTTCCCCCCTCCACAAAGGAGGGCGTTCAACTAAGTTCTCAAACTACAATTGCATTGACATCCTCTCCCCCTATCAAAAATACTCAAAGAATGCATCCAGTCACAACTCTTACATTACCCCCCCAAAAGCATAAACTCCTTTCCTCATGTCAGCATGGGTTTTGTCCCAGCCACAGTACCTCTACCCCTTTAATTAGTTTCACCAATACAGTAAACACAAATACGAATGGCAGAAACTTAGTGTCTACCTTTCTTCCCTGATTTATCCAGGTATTTGACACTAGGTACTACTGCTATTTCATGGCTCTGTAGATACCTACATAAGAGCTCAAGATGCCAAGTGGCCAGCAGACATCACTTCCTTCCTCCCTGGCCCAGTCAGTGTATCACAATGATCAATCTTGGGACCTATTCTCTTTAACATTTTCATCAATGGCCTACATAAAGCCTGTAAAACTGCATCCCTCCTACAGTATGCAGATGACACCATAGTTATCTGTATTCAAAAAAACATCAACAAACTAAAAGAACTTACCCAGGAGTCCTTCTTCTCAACAGAAAACTGACTGACATCTACCCAGTGATATCTAATCCCAAATAAATCCAAACTAATCCTATTTACTACCAAACAACTTATAATTAACTAAACATTCTTCTCAGTCACCTCATCCAACAAAACAAAAATTGAAAGTGCCACACATAGTAAATTGCTAGGCATATCTGTAGATGACAACCTAACATTTGACACGTACATTCAAAATATAGTAAAAAACTTACAAAGAAAAACAGCATTCTCTCTATAGAGCCAAACCCATCTTTTCAGACACTATAAGAATACACATTACCTCTTCCCTCCACCTGTTACTCTAGCGCTTTCTGAACTCATACTTAAGGAAACTGCTTCTATTTCATTCAGCACTTTCATCCATAAAATTACTTCATCAGAATAAACTATCCGTGGAACATTGCAATATTTAAATCGCAGCCATCCAATAAAACAGTATTAACAATGAAACTATTCTCTCATTATCACCACACTTAAAGACGCAAGTAAATTAAAATGCATACTGATGAAACCTTATATGGATTGTTAACCAGAATCGATTAATATCATCTAACATAGTTTTTAGCTTTTAAAATACTTGATATTAATAGTTTCATTAAGCCTTGGACATTTATCTACCTGCAACTTAATTTACCATAATATTTCTTTTTTTCCAAGAGTATTCTTATAACGAGTCTATATTATAACACCGAAGTCTTACAACTTCAAATGTTATAATATCAAACCCATTCCCAGGGAAAAATTTGCGGTTCCAACAAACATACACACAACACAAGCACACCAAAATAAATAATACACACACACACACACACACACACACACACACACACACACACACACACACACACACACACACACACACACACACACACACACACACACACACACACACACACACACACACACTTCAAAAAACCCTACACTAAACCATACATACACCACTAGCTATCCACTTACCTTAACCCAACCCTAACCCTAAGGTCCATCACTAACGCACACTCACCTTACCCTCTCCCTAACCCTAACTCACCTCCCTGCTCTAACCCTCACGTCCATACAATTGCACACTTACCTGACCTGCACCCTAATCCTAACTCACCTAACCTGTGTCCAATCGCACACTTACCTGAATCCAACCCGTAACTTTCCACCACAGCGCTGAAAATAGTGAAGCGACAGAAACGGACAACCAAATTCTTTTCCTAGGAAAGTATTCACTGAATAGGGTTCGATATTAGAACATTCGAAGTTTTGAAACCCATTATAGTTCAAAACAAAAATCTCCAACAAGTAAAATAAAACTTCTTAAATGAAGTGCAAACTTGAGTATGCTTAAATAGAGCACAGTTTTCATCTTTTGTTTTCAAAGAATATAAATGATCTTTAATTCTTTTTGATAACCTATGAGTGGTGAACCCTACATAAAATGTCTCGGTCTTCAGACATATAGCAACATACACCAGTCCAACAAAATTATAATTAAAATGTTCCTTAACTGTAATAGAGAGCTATCCAAATGTGGTAACATGACATTAAGTCTTTCCAGCAAAAAATTACAGGCAGTGCAAAAAACGCAACTAAACTTTCCCTTACCTTTATTGGTATGTAAACTGGGTGCTTTAGTATTTTCAATTTCTAGACACTGTTTCATTTCTCTGGTACATTTGCATACAAAAGTAGGACCAGAGCTAACTATTTTCTGTAATTCTGGATTACATTTCATAATTTTCCAGTTGCCAAGAATCACACATCTAATACTAACTTATCCACTGGCATTTGCAAAACAAAGCCACTTTTGTAATTACTGTTGGTTGTATTAGACACTTTAGTAGAATTACTTGTCAACAAAATAGGAGGAAAACACTTTTTCCTTTTTACTACAATTTCATTTGTAGTGGCCTCTAACCTACTTTAATTCTAATTTCTAAGAAGAAACGTATCTATCAATTCACAAATACCATCCAAAAATGTCTGCTCTTATATTGTTAACCTCAAAAGCCTAATCATCTGTCCATGAGGTATATTAATCTTAATAAAACTGGGGTGAACGTTAGTATAGTTCACAAAAAAACATTAATGCAAACACAAACCAAGTACGAAAACAAACAAAAAAAATGAGTGTCCCAAGCTTTGCTATATTCGCTTCATCAATTTATTCCAATAACAAGTAAAGACATACTGTAAAACAAGGCTCCGTTGATCATTGACGTTGCTTTTAAGTATGAGAAAGTTCTTGTAAACACAAAACCACCAGTAATCCAGAGTAGTCAGTGTTACTGTTTCTTAAAAACACCAGAGCCGTTTTTTTTAAAAGCAGGTGAAAAATACCTGTAGTACTGGTTGGATGATGTAGGGATAGTGAATCATGAAGTACAATGGATTAGCAAGGTGTAAGTAAGGATAGCTATTAAGAGAATGAAGAATGGAAAGGCTGTTGGCCCTGATGACATACCTGTGGAAGCATGGAGGTGTTTAAGTGAAATGGCAGTGGAGTTTTTAACCAGATTGTTTAATGAAATCTTGGAAAGTGAGAGGATGCCTGAGGAATGGAGAAAAAGTGTTTTGGTACCGATTTTTAAAGAATAAGGGTGATGTGCAGAGCTGTAGTAACTACAGAGGGATTAAATTGATCAGTCACAGCAAGAAGTTGTGGGAAAGTGTAGTGGAAGCAAGGTTAAGAAGGGACGTGATGATTAGTGATCAGCAGTATGGTTTCATGCCAGGAAAGAGCACTACAGATGCAATGTTTGCTCTGAGAGTGTTGATGGAAAAATAGAGAGAATGTCAGAAGGAGTTGCATATTGTTTTTGTAGACTTAGAGAAAGCATATGACAGGGTGCCTAGAGAGGAGGTGTGGTATTGTATGAGGAAGTCAGGAGTGTCAGAGAAGTAAGTAAGAGTGGTACAGGATATGTACGAGTAGTGTGACAGTGGTGAGGTCTGTGGTGGGAGTGACGGATGCATTTAAGGTGGAGGTGGGGTTACATCAAGGATCAGCTCTGAGCCCTTTCTTATTTGCAATGGTGAAGGACAGGTTGACAGATGAGATCAGACAGGAGTCTCCATGGACTATGATGTTTGCAGATGACATTGTGATCTGTAGTGAGAGTAGGGAACAGGTGGAGGAGACCCTGGAGAGATGAAGCTATGCTCTAGAGAGAAGAGGAATGAAGGTCAGCAGGACTAAGACAGAATATATGTGTGTGAATGAGAGAGAGGATAGAGGAATGGTGAGGATGCAAGGAGTAGAGGTGGTGAAGATGGATGAGTTTAAATACTTGGGGTCAATAGTTCAGTGTAACGGTGAGTGTGGAAGAGAGGTGAAGAAGAGAGTACAGACAGGATGGAGTGGGTGGAGAAGAGTGTCAGGAGTGATTTGTGACAGACAAGTACCAGTAAGAGTGAAAGGGAAGGTCTATAAGAGGGCAGTGAGACCAGCTATGTTATATGGGTTGGAGACAGTGGCACTGACAAAAAGGCAGGAGTCAGAGTTTGACATGGCAGAGTTGAAGATGTTAAGATTTGCACTGGGTGTGACGAGGATGGACAGGATTAGGAATAAGTATATTAGAGGGTCAGCCCAGGTTGGAAGGTTTGGAGACAAAGCCAGAGTGGCAAGATTACGTTGGTTTGGACATGTGCTGAGGAGGGATGCAGAGTATATTGGGAAAAAGATGCTAAGGATGAAGCTGCCAGGTAACAGGAAAAGAGGAAGGCCAAAGATAAGGTTTATGGATGTGATGAGAGAGGACATGCAGGTGGTTGGTGTGACAGAGCAAGATGCAGAGGACAGGAAGAAATGGAAACAGTTGATCTGCTGTGGCGACCCCTAATGGGAGCAGCCGAAAGAAGAAGACTAACCCCTGAAAAAAGCATAATTTCCTGATTATCATCAGAGTGCCACTTTATTACAAACTGTCAGTAACAATAAAGCTTGCAGATAGTCCCTAAGATTCAGAAAGAATCTTATTTCTTGTGTAGTCAATAAATAGGAATGTCAATTTACCCAATAGGTTTGTAGTTTATTACTACGCTAATTGCCCTTGCAAGCCATTTTAAGCCTAGCCAATTTTCTCTTGTGAGACTCAACCCCTGCACCTTGGGTTTGTAAGGCAAACACATTAGCAATTAAGCACCCTCCCAACCCTTAATAACCTGCCTCTTCAAGGCTCAAATACAGGACCCTGCACTCCATACACAAAGTGATTTACCACTAAACCATGGCAATTGGTAGGAAAGTGTGATTCAGAGTCAGTTATGAATGAATTGCGGAAGACCTCATCAGATTATTAACACATCTCTAAATTGCACTTATTTACCAGTAGCATTGCCATAATTATGATGGTGATAAATCTTAGCCTCAGAGCTCATGCATCAAAGACACCTCTTGCACACACAAACATACATTTTGTACATACAGACCTAGCATACCAGTCTCCCATATTCAATTGGATTTTGGAAGATACTGACTAATTCATCCAGGCACACATGCTCATAAGTGCATGTGCACACACACATACACACACACACACACACACACACACACACACACACACACACACACACACACACACACACACACACACACACACAACCACACATTTGTTTAATTTCATTCATGCCCTTACATAACTCTACTTTTACAGCAGGTCTATGCTGGCCTAAGCCATCATGACTAGAAAAAGAATGGTGTTGAAGGGAAACTGTCTACATTCAATGGAGTGCTTTCTGACCATCTCACAGAAATAATGTGACTGAGAAAAGGTAGATAAGGACTGTTCAAACAGATATGTATAACTAATATAAGTAATATTTGCCCAAAGCTTGCTTAACGTTAGGATTATTCATTTAAAAGAATCTGTTTTATGGATTGGAAAAGAAGAAATTATGCTTCCATTTATTTAGAGTCCAACATTTGGACAGATGTGCATATATATTTTTTTAATTTGAAGTGTGCTCTTAGATCAATGTATACATTTCCGCCTCAGTTCTGTGATCAAGATTTACATGGAACCATCCAAGTGGTATAGAAGGATAAACTCCTGACTATGCTGCAGACAGTCTGAGTTTGAATAGCAGTTTGGTTCCTGATTATTTTGCAGAAAGTCTGAGTCTGAATAACAGCTAAGTCAAGTATATTTTTACCAGATGTTTCTGTGTTTTTTTTAATGCACATGATGAACAGAAGACAGCATTAATATAGGACATGCACAAAGCATTTAAACAAATATTAGGCTCAAAACACATTTACATTTTCCTTTCTAAGTTAACTTATGTTATTTCATAAAACAGTAACACAGAAAACTCCATCAGTTGTTAACTTATATTTTGTAAATAGCTCAGCATATTCTATGGTGTTTACTTTGTTTGGAAGTGCTTGGAATTTTTCCAAGGTGTTGCTTAGTAGAGACAAGAGAGCCTTGGAATACTTCCTAAAGGTTTTTGGTTTTTGCTGGATCCCCAGATTTAATTTTTATTTCAAGTAATACTGCCTTATGGTCAGATCTGATGAGCAAACACATTGCATTAGGTGAAGAGCATTGCTCCACCATGTTCATGAGTACAATGTCAAGGGTGTTTGCACCCTTGGTAGGAGAATGGACCAACTGTTCCTGGATGTTGGTATTAATGAACTTTAGCAATCATTGTGCTTCTGCATTAGAAGTGGCGTAGGCTTATCAGTCTATAGAGGGGTAGTTGAGATCTCCCATTAATATCATATTGGGTTGAATGGCAAGGGACTCTAGTTCATTGAAATAGGTAGCATGGTTTTCCTGGGATATAGAGGGGGCCTATAGTTGCAAGGAAATGATGCAAGACCCTGTTTATGGTGAGTTGCACGTGTATGACTTCCAGCAGGTCATACACTTTAACTGCTTTGGATGAGAGATTGTTTTTAATATAGTCTGAGACTCCTTTACCTTTACTTCCCTCCTGTGTAGTGGCTGGTCTGCAGGTGTAAGGCATTATAACATTGCATTACCAGGGTACTCTCTGTGACATTAAACCATGTCTCTATTATTATTCTCTACATTTTCCAGGGAGATGAAGGTTTAGCATTGATCTGTACAACCTTCAGATATTCCTTCTTAGGTTCACTTATGCTGGGAGATTTATCAGTTTAGCATTGCATAAAAAGGCACTATGAGGGTGGAAAAGGTCTTTGCCAATATCTGAAAGCCGAGAGGGGATAAGTGCAGGCCATCACTGTCAAAGTAGCGTGGTCTGTCAACCATGTCCTCCTAGGCTGTCAAATATTGTAATCCTTTGGACTGACACCAGATGCTGACCCAGTTATTAAAATTAATCATTTGTTGTTGGTAATGTAGCATCATCCTTGCAGCTGTTAGTTTGCTGCTCAGTGCTGGGCTCATACTAGCCTGAGATTCATACTCAGCAAGCTCAATTATGTCTTCCTCAATAAAGTCAAATGAGGTATGTCTCAGGTCAGTAAATCCCACATAGACTATAACAGTAAAATACTGGTACCTGTGGTTCAATGGCCTAAGTGTCTTTGTGACTTGATGCGTCCTAGCCCCAGTAAGGCAGCTAATTGTGACTTTCTCCTTAATTAATCTGTGTGGGAGACACCAGTCCGCTTCACTTTAGAATCCCCAGAGATCAGGAAATTTGGCTGTGCACTGGTTTTCCTTAAGGGATTAGAAATAGAAGCATTGGATACAGTGTTACAATGTGTAGCAGTGGGTGGTGTTTTAAAGGAGTGCTTACATGATGGCTGAGGACACCTTTGCAGTGGCGGCTGGTGACTTCAAATCAAAGGGGGGCTGCAGGAGACAGCTGAATGGGTGGGGTCAATGGGGGTGGGTCATGTGATGCATGAAAAAATAAATGGATACTCATCACTCATCAGACCAATGATTGAGTACAATGCCCCATTTGGAATGTATCTGACCCGACACTTGCAGCAGCTGGAGAGGCCACAAAAGTTCCTCACCAAAAGGATAAAGGGTCTCAAAAATCTGTCCTATGCTGCCCGACTGAAAGAACTCCAGCTCTATTCAGTCGCTTACCGCTTGCTCAGAGGTGACCTTTGCCTGACATACAAGGCCATGTCAAACCCAGATTTGATGAATATGCTTCACCTCAAAAAATCTAGATCTGTCAGAGCCACAAGGGCGGGAGACTTAAACCTCGACACGGATATTAATAGCACGTGCTGGAGGGATAG
The DNA here is from genome assembly GCF_019279795.1 of Protopterus annectens. Taxonomy (NCBI): domain Eukaryota; kingdom Metazoa; phylum Chordata; order Ceratodontiformes; family Protopteridae; genus Protopterus; species Protopterus annectens. Next base: position 223,781,774 of record NC_056729.1, on the reverse strand, counting down.
ATTCATCACCCAAAGACTCCCTATGCTGTGGAACAAAATCCCGGTATATGTGAGGCAGAGCACCTCGCTGGCCTTGTTCAAGAGAAATCTTGACCAATGGATGGGAGATCGCAGATATACCCCAGGGATTACCTCAGTGTCACTGCTCGACAGAGGCACAGCAAAATAATGGGTATAGTTCCCCATACTAAATGGGTGGCGTAAGCCACAAAACTATGGGCTAGGCTTGTAAATGCCCTCGGGCAGATAGCCTAGTATAAACCTATGAACCTATGAACCTATTACTGGAATGCTAGTCAAAATCAAGTATAAGAAAAACAAGCAGCACTCAACTCAATCCACTTCTCCTTGTACTCCAGTTCTAATTATAATTTATATTCAGCTTTATTAAAGTATCAAGTAACATGCTGAAAGTAGCAATTTCTGTGATTCCCCCACTTGTAAAAATGTTTCTTTTCCAAAAATGACCTACTGCCTGACAACTATCTACTTGTTTCATGGGGAAAACATGATCAAAGTAAAAAATGAAAAGCAAACAGGAAACAAGCTCAACATACATTGCTTAAAGGATTACTGCACAGGATATGGACTGCACATGATAGATTGGCATTCTGTTTAGTTTGCAGGTAAAGCCTGTAATGAGCTCTTAAAATAATGTAATCTTGTTCTTTATTACAAATACTGTCATATGCATTTCAATACCCAAGGTTTATATGTTATCTAGTCATGCAAGTATTCTCTGCATGGCAACAACAGAAAGGCGTTCAGTGTTGGCAATTCTTTAACAGTTTGCTTATTAAAACTTACTTGCATCTTACAATCTCAGACAAGCTTACCAGATGGTCAGTAAAGCACTGCTACTTAAACACAGAGCAACAGGCACTTTCTGAATAATAATAAGCATAAATCAACAGTATAAAAATATGACAGAAACCAGAACATTCTGCAAAATCAAGGACAGATGAAAAGCCATTGTAGTACTTGTGTCTACCTTAGATGGGGGGATAGTCTGCACATTTACACTGCATAACTGCTCCTTGCCTTGCTTGGACACATCCAGAGACACTACATGGGGGAGTGGTGTGCAACAAGTATGTCACAATTTGAAATGTCTCTGGCTGACTGTGATGACCCTGACACATTTGTCATACCTCTCAACCTCAGAGCAAGAAATCTGGACAAAGCCATACATAGAAGTGGGACAAAAGCCCAAAAATAAGGACAATTTTTAAATAATGCTCTTATAAACTTAGAAAGATAACAGAATAGTAGGTCTTGCATTAGTATGAATTTTCTGAAGCGTATGAAATCTGAAACTCAAATGTCTGTCATTAATTTCTAACTTCAGTCTTTAATGATTTGCCACTAATTTGCCAAAATAAAAACACAATTTTATGAAAAATGGACCAAAAATGTGATTCAAAAATATAAAATAGCCAGACAATATAGCTGGGAACCTGTCAAAGAAGGGACACTTTTTAATATCAGTGCTGCTAACTGAAGCAGTTGACAAAATAAAATAATCTACATGCATTTCTGAAATATAAGTAATCTATAACTGATTATTACAGTTATTTATTAATTGTAAACTCTCCATGGTTTCTTCCAAAATTGCCATTTTGTGGAGGGATTATTAGGGGAAGAGCAACATTTTGAGCCAAAATCGGGGACAGTTGAAAGGTTTAGATATGCCTAATTCTATAAAGCAATTTGCATGTACCTCTCAAACTGTTAATGCAGGAAATCTGGACAAGGCCAAAGATATGGGGGGGGGGGGGACATATAAACAGTACTAAAATTGCTCTTGTATAAAATGAGACAGTTGATCGAATAACAGTTCTTGCTTTAGCATGCATTTTACTGAAGGTTATGAAGTCTGAAACTCAGTGTCTGTCATTATTTAGTGACTTCATTCCTAAATAATTTGACAGAAAACCACAAATTTTATGAGGAACAAACGAAAAAAAAGAAGCAAAAAATCTATTAATTCTGCAAAAATTTGGACAGTTGAGAGGTATAGTTCAGCCGGGGCTGTCTTTGAGTTTGCTGCCCTTCCCCCCTAACAAAATCATGGTCAAATAGAGTTTCCCCCCTACAGCCATTCCAATGAGCCGTTGGCTATTTCACCCCATTTACCATAAACACTAATGTGCATACTGCTTTACTTCTGCGATGATTTGGACTTCATTTAAAAGTTTTATTTTGCATTTTACAGTGCAAACACTAATAGATATCATATCTGCTAAACAAACCAATGCAGTCTCACAATGAGAACAGACTTAGCATTAAAACATCTCTGCCCTTGAAAACTCACAATCACTGAAACAGCATTGAAACCCACATTCAAAGAAAATACATTTTGCCAGTGGCAGATTAACTTTGGGTTTGGACTGTTTTCAAATCACAGGCCCCTTGCACACGAAACATACACATGCTCTTTCATACACCTTCCTGACTGTATTAAATGATATTCCTTGTACATTACTCCCATCTACATGGTAGCAGAGTGACAGTGAGAAACTATTTTGGCAGATCCTTAGTCAAAGTGTAGTCAAAATGTTCACATTCTTCAACAATGTTAGCACTTCAAACACATCAGTGGCAGAGATGTTTGGAAACACAGGTTAATTAAAAGAAGAAAAATATCTCACTAGACATTTCAAAATAATGTTTCCAGAATTATATACAATATTTACTGTAACTTGTTTTATGATTACAGTCTATGAGGGTATCTACATCACACAGTTTTAGTTTCACCCAGCATCTCCAACAGATGGCCTATTTTAAAAAAATCTCAGCTGTAGGCCTTGATAGGCCTTTCTTTTAACTTGCAACAAAATCCTCACACTGCATCCACACAAAAAATAAATAATTAAATAAACAGGGCCAAATGGGCCATCCAACTTCAAAAAACACCATTCTTCACTTAGAATCTCTACTAAACTCTCAATGATCCTCCAGCTAAGGAGCCATATTCCGGTCCTTAGCCCTTCAGCTTCAGTTCTTCTAGTCTAGCTTAAGTAACAATCACATTTTCATTATTTTCAATAGCACAATTATTTTTTTTAACTAGATTGTTGTGAGAACTTCACACAAAGACAAAAGGCACACTTGAAGAATATATCCTGGTGTCCAAACACAAGATGTTACAACACATGCATATGCTGCCATTCATGCTTGCAGTTACATCTCTATGGTATACATTACATTTATTTCCAGTTTTTCTTTACTTACTTTTTACTTGAATGAAATTTAAAAAATAATTAATCCTTTGCCTCTCTGCAGATGGTAGATCATTCAGATTCACAAAACTCCAGTCCCGACTCCTAACTTGCCTCGGATCCGGATGCCTCGCTCTGTGTAAGTTTTACACGTGTGATGCACAAGCCAAAAAGGTCAATGAAATCAATCCCTAAACTAGCCGAAAACTGACTGACTGATTCTTGCTCTTTTCCGAGCACATAAATCCCGGGCAGAGAGCGACAACCAATCAGCAGCATTTGCCCAGCAAGCACGTCATGACGTGCCTGCGGACGTCGCAGTCCGAGCCCCTTCCATGTCTATGCGGTTTGTGTCTCAACCGCATAGACTTCTGGGAGGTTCTGGGCATCACAATGATGCCTTCTTTGCTCCTCTGGGCTGCAATGAAAACATTGCAGCAAGAATTAGAAAAAAAAAAATGCTGTTGCAATTGAAGAGCGCAATGCGCATGCGCGTAATTTCAAGTCGCGGACTCGAAATTTAAAAGTACAAAAACAGATTTTTTTTTTTTTTTTTACATAAAAAAAAAAAAACAAAATAAACTACTCAGCTGTCTAGCTGAGGGGGCTGCAGTCTGGCAGCCCGATGCCACGAGCCACCCCTGCACCTTTGTTGATTGGGCTGTGCAGGACGTCTTAGTGTTTTTGGAAGGTTACCTGTAAGTGCATCAGCATAATAGTTTTATATGTGGAGTATATACCCTGTGCAGTAGATGTGGTAAAAGTGTCTCTGACAACCTTTATAGGATTAGTTTTGTTTGTACGAGACAGCATTAAAGTGTCTTTACACCTCTCAAATACTTTGTCTGTTTTATTAAGAATAAGTGGGTTGTCAGTTTACATGAAACAATGCTTAGAATACCACTCTCAACCAGATAAGCCACAGAGAGAATAAGGAAGTGCTTATCCATGGCTACTGATCGACTGGGGAGGAGTGATTTTAATATTGAATAAGTCAATAAGACAATGAACTTGATCAGCAGCGCTAAGCTATGCACAAACTAGATGTTCTATTAGTTAAAACATCTGTTTAGACAGTAAGGGTATTTTAAGGGAAACTTGCACCGTAAGAGATAAGCTTCTATACAGATTATAAGGGGGAATTATGCCCCAAAGCAAAGGTAACTATGCAGATCACTGCTAGGTGCTGCTGTGCAGAGAACAACAGTTCTAACTAAATATAGTAAAAAAGGTCAACCAGTGCAGATATTCAACAAAGAAACATTCAATTAATGCAGCTGTGTCATAAACAAGTGCCAAAAGAGTGGATATGGTACTACTTTAAGTTTTAGTTAGCTGGAAGGTTATGAGGTAAGCATTGTGCAGCTGCATTGCTTAAATAGTAAAGGAAATTCAAAAAGAAAAAAACACAATCCAGGCCCTGTAGACAACCACAAATAACACATTCTTCTTTCTTTTACACAATCCTGTGCCAGAAAATGATTAACATCCCATCTACTCTCACTAAAGTGGAACCAAGACATTTCTAACTAAAGGCTGTAAAAGGGTCAAAAAGTGCTGATATACAACAAAGAAACACTCAATGCAGAGAAAAACAAGAGCTGAAACAATGTATATGGTAATGCAAGTCTTATGTTTGTAGAGTTTAGCACAGACCAGCCACACTCTTCTTCCAAAGTAGCATGGCTGTCAAACATCATCAAATCCCTTATGTTCAGAGACTCAAATATTTAAACAAACTAGCTCTCTAGCCAATTAAAGGCATTTAAAACTCACAACAACAAATCCCAGCTCGATAGTATGTAAGCTATCTTCTCCTGCCACAAGACTATAGACTACAAACCTTCCAAATGTAAAATAACTGACTTGGAAACCAAGTGCTTAAACCAGAACAAAGACACTTAGAATAAAAGGGATAATAAGTCTTCAACAACAATTTCCAGCTCAGAAGGGTGGAGGCTACCCTCTCCTTCCACAAGAGTGCAGACCACAAGCTTTCTTAATGTAAAATGGAGCTTGGAGCCAAAGTTCTTGCTCTGTCATAGATACTGGGTGAGCAAATTGGTGTAACTAAGGAAATGATTTTTTGAGATATGATACAGAATCTAAATGACCTAGATATAGTAAGGCCTTGCTGAGTCTAATTATGACGGCTACTAAAAAGCAATTACTAGAAAATGGAAATCAAAGTCTAAAATATCTTTACTAGAAGCAGTGAATATAGTAACAGAGATACTGGACTTGGTATCTTTAGAAAAGGATAGGAGCAAATTACATAGAAAAAAAGGGGAATTTTGGGAACAGTACATGCAGAGGAGTTATGAGGTTTAAAAGAAGACAACATTTGAATGAGATATGCAATGTTTGATTGATAATGACTGGATAAATTATAAATGATGTCTGTTTGTGACTAAAATTATGTCAATATGGTTTGTGATTTATAATGTTTGCAGCTAAAATTATGTCAACATGGTTTGTTTTCCAAATGTGTGATTGCCTATGTCATACATGATAATTTAATAAAATATTCCTTGTTTAAAAAAAGACAATTTTAGAATAACATGCACAATAAGCCTTCAACCAGCAATTCCAAACTCAGAATGTTAAAATCTACCTCTTCTGCCACAACAGTGTAGACCACAAACCTTCCTAATACTAGTTTGGAGCCCCTGTGTTTAAATCAGAGCTAAGAGGCTTAGAATAACAGTTACAATTAATATGGCTACTAGCAAGCAATAATAAAAGCAGCAGATTAAATGCAACTGAAAGCTTTAAGAACGTGATACAAAATGCTAAACAAAGCAAAAATGAGTTGAAATACAGTAAGAGAAGCTGAAGAAAGTCATTTTTACTAATTGGAAATGTAAGAAAAAAGAAGATAATACAAGTTTAAGAGACTAGGGGTGAGAGGGCCTTCCCAGCCTATCTCTCGGTGCATAGTAGAATGAGCTGATGATATGAGACTGTCCAAAGTCAGATTTAAAGTTCGGGCAGGCAACTTAATAGCCTCCAAGTTTAAAAACACAACAGCAGTAGGATTGATGGGTGGTAAATTCAAGTGCAGACAGAGATAAAAAATAGTCAGAAACAGAACAGCAAGGCAAGCAGAAGTTACAAACTAATTAAAAAAGATGCCACTAAATATTTCTTGTTAAATGAGGAATGCTATTTCTCAGCTTCTCCCACTAATTAACTGGGTGTTATTCATGTCTGCAAAATTTTTTTTTCCTAACTGACCTTCTCCAAGATCTCTTAAAACTCTAAAAAGATTAAAAGAAGTAAAACAAAACAAAAAAAGTGCAATAAAGATAAAAAAAATGTATCTAACCAAGCCATAACGTCATAACTCCAATCCTTAATTAAATTCAGAGATTATCAATAGCAAGGAAGAGAACTATAAGCCACAAAACACTATTGCTAAATAATGATGATACTAAATATTTTCAGATGAGGAATGATATTTCTCAGCTGCTTCCACTCATTAGCTGGATGCTATTTATTGTTTGCAAAATAATTCTTTTCTAACTGTCAAGGCCTCTTAAAACTTAAAAAAACAAAAAAACAGAAAAGAAAACTAAACAAAATGCAACATAAGTGTAAAGATAAAAAATATAAGTAACCAAGCAATAAATAAATACAATTAAAAAATCAAATGTAGATAGAATCAGCAATAGTCAGGCAGAGAAAAACAAGTCACACATTGAAAGCTAAATAAATATGCCACTAAATATGTGCAGTTAAATGAGAAACAGCGTTGCTTATTTCCTACCACTAATTAGCTGTATGTAATTCACTGTCTGCAAATTATTTTCTAACAGACCCTAGCCAAGACTTCTTTAAACTTCAACAAGAACAAGATATAATAAAATAAAATAAAACAAGACAAAATGGCACATTATTGTAAAGATAAAGAAAATGGAAGTAAAAAATCCTTAAATGATCAACTCCAATTCAAAATCAAATGTAGAGATCTACAATGGTTAGGGAGAGGACATGAAATCACAAAGCACTACGGCTAAAAAATGCCACTAAATATTTGCAGTTAAATGAGGAATGCACTTTCTCAGCTCCTCCTGCTTATCTCGCTGATGGTATTCACTATCTGTAAAGGAATTCTTTTCTCACTGACCCTAGCTACGACTTCTTAAAACTTCAAAAAGAACAAAACATTTAAAACAAAACAAAATACAATGTAAGAGTAAAGATAAACAAAATGAACAATCATGAAATGAGCAACTTCAATCCAATATCAAATGCAAGCAGAGATCAGCAATAGTCAGGAAGAGAACAACAAGTGACAGAGCACAACAGCTAAAGATGCCTCTAAATATTTGTAGTTAAATGCGGAATACTATTTCTAAGCTCCTACCACTAATTAGCAGGATTTTATTCACTATCTGTAAAATAATTATTTTCTAATTGACCTAGACAAGAATAAACACACACACACACAGACATAAATAAAATGAAACAAAATGCAATATAACAGTAAAAATAAAAATAGAAGTCAACAAACTTTAAATGAATAACTCCAATACAAAATTAAATGGAGACAGAGATCAGTAATAGGAAGAGGACAGCAAGTCACAGAGCACTGCAGCTAAAGATGTCACTAAATATCTAGTTAAATGAGGAATACTATTGCTAAGCTCCTCCCATTAATTAACAGGATTTTATTCACTGTCTGCAGAAGAATTTGTTTCTACCTGACCCTAGCTAGGACCTTTTAAAGCTCTAAAAAGAACAAAAATTTAAAAACAAAACAAAATACAGTACAAGAGCAAAGATAAACATGGAAGTACACAAACCTTAAATGAAACATTCTAATAAAAAAAACTGAAATGCAGACAGAGATCAGAAATAGTCAGGGAGAACAGTAGATATTCAAATGATCACTGCTGCAGTGACCTTAGCTATATGGGTAAAATCCTGCCAAGGATATGACAGCTGGCCAGCTTCCAAAGCTTGAGTTCCAAACTGTCAAGCTGCTTGAGGTGAGCTAAGGGACAAGTTTGGGTTCAAGGCCCTTCAGAATTTTCCTGCCAGCACAGACAGGGAGGGTGAGCCCTGCAAGGATAATGCTTGGAATAACAAAAAAATATGACAACATCCTGTCATAAAAACAAACCAAAAAACAAGACAGATGGAGGGAGGGAGTGGTTACTGCAGCAGTGATCATTCAAACATCTACTGTTATGGTAAATTCAACATACACAACTGTACTATGTTCTTTATATTGATCAATGATGTAGTGGCCCAAACTATATCTGTAGGTTACCATAGCTAACTTTATCTGGGAGGTGTGAGTAGAAATGTCCAGTACCCACTGGAGAATGGTCTACCAAAGCATGATATACAGAGGACCAAGTAACAGCTTCTAGAATGCTTCTAAAATCTGATCCCTTCTAAAAAGCCATAGACAAAGCCAATGTCCTTATAGAGTAAGCTTTGACCCTGCCTGGAATAAATCTGTCATGGTGAGTATAGCAAAAGGTTATAGCCTTAGACGACCATTTGGAAATAGTCTGTTTTGACACTGGTTGTCCCTTCTTCTTACCTTCACAAGAAATGAACAATTGATATGATTACCTAAAAGATTTAGTCTTGTCAAGGTAGTACCTTTGTTTGTAAATATCTAAGGTATGGAGTATCCTTTCTCCCTCATTTTTAAGTATTTTAAGAAGATAGGGAGATGGCTAGTCTGACTTAAAGAAAACTTGTATAACAATTTAGGCATAAAAGAAAGATTAGCTCTGAAAGAGGTCAGAGCAATCAATAAAAATAGTTTTCCATGTTAGGAAGCTCAAGTTAACCAGATTAGCTGGTTCAAATGGAGCAAGTGTTAGTTTCTCTAACACAAAATTTAGATCCTAAGGAGAGGCTACCGGTTAACTTGGAGGTCTCTTATACAAAACCTCTTTCAAGAACATTTTGACATGTGGCTTCTTTGAAAGAGGGAGATCCATGGGCAGACATGCTGAAATGGCCTACAAATTAACTTTGATAAAGGAATAAGAAAGGATATAGGTCAGTATAACTCACATAAATACTGAAAACATGGAGCACAACCAGCACTTAATGGGTGCTTGTTATGTACCTGGCACCAAATAAAAAACATGTTTTCACTTACTAATATATGATTTTCTAGTAGTAGGTTTTCTTGCTTCCATTAATACCTGATGGACATCTTCAGAAAACAGGTGAATAAAAATAATTAAGACCTTATCATCCAGGCAGTCAGTTGAATATAATTAATGTTGGTATATATCAACCACCCCTTTTCTTCTGTGAGTAGATTCATTTTGTGAGGCAGCTTGTGGTATTTGCCTGTGGCCATTTCCAAAAGAAGGGAGAAGCACAGTTGCCTGGACCAGAAGGAATTCACTGCATTGATTTTCGGGGATTCCTTCTGAATCTTCAGAGCTACACTGGATATTAGTGAAATTATCATATAGGAACAGTCCAGTCCAAAGAAAAGGCATTTGTCTTCCAGGCTTTCTTCATGGAGTTCTCTAACAGAATTCTGCCAGTTGATTGTTCAGAGAGGAGGCAAAGAGGTCAAGAACTCCCCACAGATGGATCAAATTTTGCAAAACCCCTGAATCAGTTTCCATTCATGGGGGTCTGCTTTGGTCATACTCAGTTTGTGTGCCACACAACTTTCACCTTAAAGGAATGTAGGATCACTGTAGAGTGAGACTGAGCTGTGAAGCTATATGCCAAGCTAACATGGCTAGTCTGCAAACCGGATACAATCTGGTCCCCCCTTGCTTGTTCATGTACCAAATCACTGTGCTATTGCCTGTAACCACTTAAAAAGGCCTTGGGAACCAAAGATGGTTCAGAGAATTCAGTTTCTTGATCAGGACAAGTATCTCCTTGATATGTATGGGCTTGTATCTGTCCTCTGTGTTCCATATCCCCAGCACTTTTATCTATACTAAAACTGCTCCACAAGAAAAATTTTGAAGCTTATGTGGGGACTGACTGCTTTGGAAAAAGGTAGGAAAAGGGAAGACCTTGATTTAAGGATATCTGTTGTCTCTAGCATTTGAGTCTTTTTCTGTCCAGCCTCAGTACTGTGATCTGAAAATATAAAGGTGGTGATACTGGGACCAATGAGATTTCATATACCACTGTTTCTTATCTGGAGTCTTGCCAAGGGTATCACAAGAATCATAGATGCCATGAGACCCAAAATCCTGAGATATTCATCAAAGTGAGTGAAATATGAGTTGAATAACCTAGAAATAAATTTTAAATATATCTATTTTTTAGTGGAAGAAAATCCTTTTGAACTGAGGTGTCTAGTTGACATCCCAGGAGCACAATTCTGTGTGAAGAAGTGAAAAAAGACTTTTGAATGTTCTTTTGGAATCCTAGCTTGTGCAACAGAGCTCTCACCAAAGAGACAGATTCTAGACATTTTGAAAAGGATTCTGCAAAGATAATCAAGTTACCTAACTATAGAAAAATGTAGATACCCTGTAGCTTGCAATGAGCTATAAATGGAGCTAGATACTTTGTGAACATTCTTGGTGCAGTAGCTAGTCCATAGGGTAAGACAGTGAACTGATAATGTTATCCAAATGGACAAAACCTTACAAAATGCCTGAAGTCTGTAGGAATAAGAATGTGATGATAAGCATCTTTTAAGTCTAGTTTTACCAGGAAACTTGAAAGAAAAAGAGGCAACAGGATGTGATATGACATCATTTTGAATATGGGCACTATCATATGGAGGTTTAGGAAAGAAAGCTACAGAACTTATTCCCATGCATTCTTTCTTTCTTTCTTTCTTTCTTTCTTTCTTTCTTTCTTTCTTTCTTTCTTTCTTTATTTCTTTTTATTTCTTTTTTTCTTTTCCTTTCTGTTTCTTTCTTTTTCTTTCCTTTTCTTTCTTTTTCTTGCTTTCTTTCTTTTTCTTTCTTTTTCCTTCTTTTTCTTTCTTTTTCTTTCTTTCTTACCAGAACCATCCTTGAATAAAACCCCTTACCCACCTAGGATGGAGGAACTCGTTCAATTTCTCATTGGGGCAGCATGTGATGAAGAATAGGAGGGAACAAAATAGTCTGATCTGTAGGATGAGTAACGACTACCTGGAAAGGAGGCATTTCCTCCCCCTGCCATCTGTAACCCTGATGAGTAACCCTGATGAATGATTTTCAGAATATGTTTGTCTGAAGCAATCTGTTGCCAAGGGGAAAAAAAGGAGATTCAGACATTATGGAAGAAAAACAAAGTTCGGATGGGAGGGTCACTAGGTATCTTGGATAGTCATTCAGAGAGTTCCTTGGTTTTGGGAGGTTTGAGACTTCTTTTTGGAACCTCTGTGCCACTTATTCTTAAATTTTTGTTTACCTAAAATCTTCTGAGACTGTTTATTCTGTTTTGTAAATAGATAAGAAAAAAGACTAACCCTTGGACAACTGGAAAAGGAAAGCTGAAAATTCTTAGATTCCCTGGATCAGCTTGCCCCTTTTATCACATGTTTTATCGCCTCTGCAGCTGAGGAGCAAAACACTAAATCTATATCCAAGGGATAATTGAAATTCTCATTTTAACATTACCTGGAAGGTTCTGAGAATGCAGCCAAGCAAACCTCAATAAAACCATATCAGTGGCCATAACCCTGGAAGAACACAGAGTCATATTTGCACTGCAAACAATGAGTAGCAACCTGTGCAATAAAATAAACTACATTATTTAAAACAGCTTTTTCTTCACAAGAAGCTATAGATATAATAGTCTTCATACTTTTAGAATATGGTGGAATATATTTTAACAAGAGCCTGACAATTTAAGATTTTGTTATTCAAAGTTGCAGAAGTATATACTTTTTCCCCATATCTATCAATACTGTTCTAATCTTTACTAGAAAGAATAGGATTGGAATTAACTAAGGGATTTGCAGCGGAGTAGTCAACTAAGGCTATAACTGCCAGGACAGGTTTGGGAATAATATATAAAAATGTAAAAGACTCAGGAACTTTATACGTCCTATCTGCCTGTTTAGGGACAGCTGGCTATCAAGAAAATTGCAGGCAGTAAGACACACATCCTCTAAGTTATACAGGACAGAAGGAATGTGTGCAGGCTCTGAAAAATCTGTCTGTAACAACTAATAATATTTTTGATGGAGTGAGAAAAATCAGTGTTCTCCCAGTGAAAACACTGGAACATTCTAGCAATGGTCTCTGAGAAAAAGAAGCCACCACATGTAGAATCAGAAAGAGCTCCTCTCTGAGTTGGAATCAAAAATCTGAGGACAGAACCATGAATATGAGCCTGCATCTTCCTGTTCAGATTCGGAATCATGAATCTCTTCAGGAAAGGTGGCATCCCTCTTTCTTTTATCGGGAAATACTCTACAAGATTACAGTTTTTCTGTAGTGCAACTGTCTTATGACATTCTCATGTTCCGACAACTGAATAACTCTGTTGCATTCTTAGTGACACAGCTTTTTACTTGTAACTCACTTCTACCTTTTTGTATCCATCTAGTACTCCCCTTTTGATGAAGCCCATGCAGTTATATGATGACTAGTGTTACGTTCTCTAATTTGAAGGCTTAATCCATTACAGATGCTGTGTTAGTGCTAACACTGCGGCAATGTTCCAGAATATGAGCATTTTGAGTCTTCCTTAAGTGTAGCCAACAAACACTGTAACTTAACCTACAAGAACACACTAGATCTATAAAACACTTTGGTATTTTCCTGCCGGTAAGCTGATGTTGCTTGTTAATCTAATTGATAAGCTTGTACTGAATATACAGGTATAACTGGTCCATATTCTTGCTAACTTTGATATCTTTGTTACCTGAATATTCTGGTATGAGACTATACCATTTATTTCTACAAAGAAGGACTGGTTGGCTCTGACTGGTTGGCTCTACTGTTCTGTTTCATAATATAGTCATTTTCTAACTGATTGAGTGGCAATTTAATTAAATTCAATGGTCATCTTTTTACCTGATATCCAGCATAACTAAGTCCTTTATAGTTTTTTGTAACTAACTCGGACAAAGATATTAAGGTCTGTTAGGAGTATTGTGTAGGGATCAGTATTATTTAAGGTGGATGTTTGACATGCCACAGTTGCATATAACAGTTTATGTGCACTGAGTCACCTAATACAGACTGCTAATGTCTTTTTACCCTTTCTTCCTCAACTAATTGTATTTCAACTGTAACTTAATTTTACTCTCATATCACCCTTGCCTTTAACTAATTTGTATTTTTCCTCTGTTTATTCTTGCTTTTAACCAAACCCTTTCTGTCTTACTTTGAATATCTCTTTCCCTCAACTATACCACTGGACTGTCATAAATCAAATAGCATCATTGTCCAGCAAACATCCAAGACTGAAGTTCACCCTAATAAGAACCCTAATAAGGACTGTCTAACTGTCATGTCTAACATAGTTATCCTATTCCTCTGTAATAAACAGGGCAGGGTCTTCTAAAGAACATATACTCCCATTAGAACTAGCAAGTTCCTTGGAATTTTCTTTATACTGGGAAGATGTGGCCTGCTTATGCTCTCCCATCCTTTTTGTCTATTCTGTGTTATATACCCAATGCAAAAGTTTTCCCCCACTTTACCTACCTACCATACTTTACCTTACTTGTTCTTTGATGCAGTATAAATCTGCTGTCTGTCTGTCTTCCCCTATAACTTCCAATGAATTCACTGTCTGTAACATGTAAATAGTGACCTTTCCCTTCCCGAAACATAAAAATAATAAACTGAAGTACTTAGGATCCCCTTAGGCAGGCTTTTTTACTAACTACACCTGCACCTGGTTAACCGCCCTGCTTCGAAACTCTTTCTGCTAACCACCATATAATTACTATGACTCTGCAACACTGGCACTTCTATTATTTTCTACCTTGCTCTGTCTCCTTATAGCTTTTCGAGTGACATTACATTTTTACTCTTTCTACCACAAGACTTCTTACCTTGCTCACCTTTAAGTCTACAGATAGTTTTTTCTCCCCTTCCATAAATTGACATTTTAGCTGGTGCAGCCCACTCTATTCACGCTCGCTTCACTTGGGGTCACTCTGCACCCCTACCCTCAAATCCCACCCAATGCCACTATCCCCAGTTATATAACTACATAAATGCCTCCTCTTCCTGTGCATAACTCCTCTTCTTCCTATCTAAGTGGCCTATCATTCTGCTACCCCTCATCTGTCACTAACACCCACTACTCGCATCATACTATCCATGTATCCAAGTTTGAGGCTCCATCTATCTAGTTATACCTCCCTTCCACAACACTCCTAGCCTCCAGCTCATTGTTTATACCCATTATTTTCTCCTGCTATACTTCTCTTTAGCATGTTTTCTTCTTTATATATGTTAAATCTTTACAGCTGTCCTCTTTCTTCTCCTTTCAGTATTCTATCTGCTTCAAATTCTTAGCATTCCATATTCTTCATATCTATTTAAATTCCTGTCTAAATATTTTTAATTTTTTTTTAATTCTTTTTAATTATTTTTATTCTTTTTATTTTCTTCTATATTTCTATAATGTAATATATATATATATATATATATATATATATATATATATATATATATAGTTCCCTACGTTAGACCGAAAGCTCGGAAGATTGACAATCACATCACCGATGCCAGAAGACCGACAGAGCAGGTAACTGACAACTCGTAATCCCGACAGCGAAAACACCAACATGGAAAATGTGTAAAGTGACTTGGTAAGTGTGGGATAGTGAGAGATTTAAGGTTAGGGTGACTGTAAGGTAAGTGTGCGATAGTGAGGGATTTAGGGTGAGGGTGTGTGTAAGGTAAGTGTGCGATAGTGAAGGACTTGAGGGTTAGGAGCGGATTAAGTGAGTTAGGGTTAGGGTTAGGGTGCGGGTAAGGTAAGTGTGCGATAGTGACAGACCTTAGGGTTAGGCTTTGGGTTAAGGTTAGTGCATAGATAGTTGTGTGTAAGGTGTAGTGTAGGTTTTTAGGTTGTTGGTGTGCTTGTGTTGTGTGTGTGTTGTGTGGAACAGCCAACGTTTTGTTTTGTTAACTGTCGGTATTGTGGTTTGTTGGGCATGTGAACGTTCGTGTTTTTGCAGTTTCGCTCATGTAGTGTCGGTGTTGTGGATGTCGGTCTAACGTAAGAGACCCATATAAATATATATATATATATATATATATATATATATATATATATATATATATATATATAGGTTACCGTTAAAAGATTGAACGTTGAAAACATCGACAAACGAAGATCCCGGTCCATATCATCGACACGTCAGTTGTGCGACAACATAATTGGTCAACATTTAAATAGTCAACACACACTACACGGCTAGATTCAAAATTGCCAAACAGTGATAGGGAAATATTGTATCCAGGAAGGAGTGTTTGAAACATATTTCAATGTCTGATACGGATTTACCTGGTCCGGGTGAAATAGGAAGCATATATGACACAACAACATCACAAGAGGGTAAAGCAATGCTTCATATTGATGAGTATTTGTATTACCTTGAATGAAGCAAGAATGAAAAGAGATACTGGTGTTGCAAGGAGAAATTAACCTGCCATTGTAAAGGTAGAGCGGTAACTAAATTAGTAAGTAGTGGTGACCAACTCCTGAAATCCGCACCACATCAGCACAGTGGTGACCCAAGTGAGATAGAGAAATATAGGGTTTGTAGTGATGTTAAACTAAGAGCACAGCTTAGCAGAGATACGCCTTGTGTTTTGCTAGAGGAGAGCTTAGCATCTACTTCTTTAGATGCAGTGCATAATGTACCATGGAGAGGAGCACTATTACAACGTATTGCAAGATTACGTCGTAGATATCATCTCACCCCTGGAAGTAGGGAATTGAATTTATTGAATGTAGATGTAAGCAGGTACAAGCTAAAGGATGGTGCATTCATTGCTAAACGGATCGCTGATACCTCCGGTAATACAGTGTTATATGCATTTAGCACTGTTAACAATTTGTATGATCTCAGTAAGGCTACTATATGGATGATGGATGGTACATATTTCCATAGGGGTCTTACATGTAGACAACTGTATAGTAGTCACGGTCTATTAAAGCTAGGGTCATATAGTAAGGTAGTACCACCATTTTATGCACTAATGAGCTCTAAATCTTTAATATGTTATAACTATCTTTGGATTGTCTTATTCACTCTACTGGCCGAGAACGGTTTTGTCAAAAGTGTGAAATATGTACTATGTGATTTAGAGATCGCAGCCCTGAAAAGTATACGCTTAAACTTTGATGATGTGCAGCCCAAGGGCTGTTTGTTACACTTTGGGCAGAATGTATGGGGAAAGGTTCAGCAAGTTGGTTTGAGTTCACTGTACAACGGTAATATGCGATTTCAGCTATGTATTAAATCATTGGTGGCATTGGTGTTCCTGCCTGAGGATCAAGTTGTGGCAACATTCGATAAGCTCAAAGAAAGGGTACCTGACGAGGGTATAGAATTAGTTAAGTACTTTACTGACTACTACATCTATGGTAGGCAGTTCAAATTTAGCACTCGTAAGTCTGGTACTGTCTGCTTTCCACCACTATTCCCGATAAAATTTTGTAACGTGTCTGTGTTGAATAAACTTTTCCTACCACGGACACAAAACTCAGTAGAAGCTTGGCATAGGAATTTGAATTGTCTAGTGGGTGTGAGAGTGACCGATTTAGATGTAATCATAAGGGCTCTGTGTAGGGAGCAGGACCGTATAGATGAGTTACGTGTGCGAATGGTTACCTGAGTACCTTCCTCACCGAAGAAAAGGAGACTGATTAAGAGACATGATAGATTCCAATGTATACTATCTAATAGGGAAGAGTGCACCCCATTGGACTTCGTTTTCAGCATTGCCTGCCTACTTAAAATGTAACCTATTTGTGAATACTGTTACAATGCGCCAAAGTAATGAGCTACAGTGAAATATTATAAGACTGATATACTGTATTATGGATGACTGCTTAAGTTTCTGTTCTGGATAAGAGGTGACTTATGCACTATACTTCTGTGTTTTGAATGAGTATTGACGTGTGATGGACTTACTTTAGTTGTATGTCTATGTTTATATTCTGATTACATACACGTATTGTGTGTTTGTTGGGGTACTGGAACTGTTTAATGGATATTAGCTTTGGTCTGTTTGCTGTGTACACTATTGGTGAAATCCATGCCATAGAGTAGCACGTTGATATTTTGATGTGTCGAACAACTGACGTGTCAGCAATGTTTTGAACGTTCGATCTTTTAACGGTAACCCATATATATATATATATATATATATATATATATATACCATCTATTCTCCATCATTGTCTTCAAGACTCTTGTTTCTAATATACACCATATATTCTCCTCATCTTTCTATTCACACATCTATTCCTACTACTATCACACCTTATTGCACATATTTCTCAATGCCCCACCCTTATTCATGCTAATTATGTCACTTGCCAGATGTTCACAATCACTGTTGCTTCTAACTTATTTGGCTTACCCCTCATCTTGTTTTGAGATATAAAATTTTTAACCTTACTCCCAAACCGTGTAAGGTAAAATTTAAATTTACTACTAGCATACCTAAAATCTTACTAGTACATGGATACAAGATCATATCATGCGAGGATGTCCACCCAAACCCAGGTCCCAACTGGCTCTCTTCTCCACCCACTACTTCTTCTACTGTAACAACATCTACTAACAATTTGAAACTCCTATCCATGAATATTCAAAATATAGTAAACAAAGTCTCTGAATTTCATTCCTGGATCACTCATTACTCCCCAGACATCATTATTCTCATAGAAACGTGGCTCAAACCAGATATAAAATACTCTGAAATTATACCCCCTGTCCATACCATCATCTACTGTGACAGATTAAATAAAAAAGGTGGTGGTGTAGCAATCATGTTCTCTAACCATATCTCTATCTCTCCTTCTTCTATTTCTCTACCTAAATTCCTCTCTGCTGAGATCATTGTCTCTCACTGTAAATTAAATGAGCATAAAACACTATGTATAATTGCCCTATATATTCCCCCAGGAAATAACATCCCTATTCTGGAAGACATCCTACACTTGGTATCTAGTTCCATTTTTCATGAAATAATTATTGGTGATGTCAATATTAATGGGTCTATATCATTTGAGCAAATGCTTAATTGAGTGAATCACTATTTGTTGAACTGAATTAAGCAAAAGCTCAATTAAGTGAATGCTTAGTTAAGCAAAGTTTCTTGGGAAAAAAATCAGCTGCCTGCCCACCAATCGAAACAAACAAAACTAAATTTAAAACTCTGCAAAGTGGGTGGCTTTCCCCCCACAACCCCAATGTGTGGGTTTGTGCCCCCGACATCCCCATAATTAAATATGCCAACTCTGAGACAGCACTACAGTGGAGAAAAGGGCAAATATCCAATGATGTCCAACCACATCCTTTCCCTGGAAAAGAATTCACTTAACCAAGCATTCACTTAATCAAGCTTTCACTTAATTCAGTTCAACAAATAGCAATTCGCTCAATTACGCATTCACTCAAATGATATAGACCCAATATTAACTGGCAAACTTTTATATCAAACTGCCCTTCCACTATTATCAATCTATATGGTTTTAAACAACTCATAATGTCCCATGCTCACTTCAGCAAAGCTAATAACACTGGGCCTATTTTGGTTGGGTTCTTAGTCTCAAACTCAATCCTTTGTGACTCTTCAAAAATCCTCCCAGACATCCTCATTGATCACCAGCCTACCTACGTTCAAAGACTAGTAACTGACCATTTCAAACAGAACCTTTATAAAGACTACTGTAACCTCTCAAATTTAAATTCCAGGACTTTTAACGACATCCTTAATAACATTAATTGGTCCATCCTCTATTCCCTACCACTGGATAATGTTGTTCTAAAATGTAATACAATATTTCTTGACAGTCTCAACAGCCTTGCTCCTATAAGTAAAAAGAGAGTAAAATTCTCCAGTCACCCTGGCTATCTCTTACGAGTAGATAATTAATTTACAAGAGAGACAAAGTTTGAAAAACTGACAAAAATACAAATCTCAAGCTTACTTACAGACCTACAAACAGCTTCAAAACATGACAACAAACATAAAAATATTATCACTTTTATCCACGGGATAACCAGAAACACCACTCCCTAAAATTTTGGTCCATTATCAAGAAAATATTACACCCTGGAACTCTTAGTACCCATAACCCTTGCCAGATATCTTGCCCTTAGAAACTTCTTTAAAATTTAACTCCCATTTTATAGACTTAATAGCCACCCTAACCCAAAACTTCCTATAGAATCCTGCTATCCCTTTCAAACTCCAAAGCTCTAACAATGTCACTTTCAACTTATAATCTGTCTGTACTTCCTATATAAAAATATTACACAATCTTAACCCTGCTCACCCTCTGTAGACAATCTCCCTTATGAATATCTAAAGATTGCTGGCCACTTCATTGCCTACCCAATCTCTATCTCAATCAGTTGATTCATCCGTGAGTCATATGTCCTATCTCTCCGAAAAAAAATGTACATCATTCCTCTTCATAAAGGGGGGGGGGGCATCCACGGAGATAAACTTCTGACCAATTGGAATCCTGATCCCTCTTTCAAAGATCTTTGAAAAATGTATTTATAAACAACATTTACAATACTTACTCTCCAAGGAAATCTATTAACCTCTACCCAACATGGCTTTTCCCCAGATCATATCACAACTGCACTTTTTGCCTTTTTGGACCATGTCATTAAAGCCAGGGATAACAACAGTTTAGCTTCTTACCTCTTTTTAGATCTCTCTAAAGCTTTCAGTACAGTCTCACATACCAAACTACTCTCAAAGATGCCTGTTTTGACTTTTCCAGTACAATAGTCACTTGGTTCTCTAGCTACCTATCCAACCAGCTAGAATCCGTTAAATGGCTGTCTACTTACTCATCTTTTATCCAAGGTAATACTCTCTGTATTTGGCCCTGTAATTTTTAACATATTTATAAATAATCTACATACATCCTCCCAGCAAGCTACACTTATACAATATGCAAATGACTATACTGTTATTTGCTCATCTAATAGTCCTTCCCAGTTATGATCTGTCACACAGCAGGCCTTCAACTCTACTGAAAACTGGCTCAGTGTCAATCAGCTTTTCATAAATCCAAATAAAACAAACCTGCTCTTATTGATCTCCAAAACCCAAACACACATAAAAGTCACATTCAAAATATCCTCTCTCAGTAATACTGAAATTGAAGTTGTACCTCACACAAAATTACTTGGTGTAATAATAGATGATTAAGCAAATGTGATCTTCACATTCAAAAGTGCATGAAAACAACACACCAAAAACTGGCCATGCTCTATAAGATTCCTTACCAACTCCTCAAGAGTTACTCTAGCCACTACATACCTCCTTCCTTCACTACTTTATGCCTCACTCATTTTCACCAACATTCAAATCTCCGTAAGATAAAAAACTTGTGTTTTGCTATAACAAAGTAGACAGATTTGCAGCCAGTCAGTCATACATCTCCTATGTCTGATCACCCTCAGATATTTACATTGGCTTGAGTTGCCTCACTACCTCAGTTTCATTCAACTCCTCCTTGCTCATAAAATGGTATATAAATCCTCAACCTGCCCTGTGACCAGTACCATTCTTAACCATTACCACCCTAATCACACTCTTCGCTAATCTGAGAAGCACCTCCTTGAAATCCATAAATCGAAAAAAAAATTATATTCGTACTCATTAGCCAAGGTATGGAACATTATTCCTACAGATGTTAGAGAAATGCCATGTAGTCACATATTCAAACAATCTCTAAAGACATTTCTCCTTAACTCCTGTCTCTGTACATGTCTTACACCAGGTTAATGCTACCAGTTACTCCTTCCTTCTCTTTTTTCTCTCCGCTCTCTTTTATTTTTCCTTCCTTCTCTTTTCTCTTTCCCTTGCTCTTCTTTTTATCCTTCCCTTTCCTGCTTTTTCTTGTTAGCTAAAGCACCAGGTACTTCTCTGATAGCTCTCTCCTTTAACTTCATTTCCTAATCGCCCACACAACTGGAAAATCTCCTTCCTTTCTCTTAGTCTTTTACATTTTGAAAATGTTGGTTATCACTACTGATTGTGCTTTACTAGGTGGTCAGTATGCTATGATTGTAGTTTAATATTCACTGTATGATTTTATGATCTAACTTTATCCTGTATATATATTCTGTTATTTACTAATGTACTTCATGTGATAATATTATGTAGTTTATTAATTGAACTATGTATGTTGGAGCTTTTCTCTCCGGGCCTCCACTGAAAATGAGATTCATGCCTAGTTAGACTTTCCTGGTAAAGAAATGCCAAATAAATAAATAAAATAAAAAAATACATAAATAAAAAGAAGGATCAATAGCCAGAATCAAACCATGAGCCATTCTCAGTGAACTGCTCCTTACCAAAGAAATTTCAGGAAGAGTAGACACATGCTTGGTTTTCTGTTTCTTTTTCACAGGAAAAAAATGGGTCTCCATGTTACTAATTGAAGCCACTGCTTCCCCGGGAATGGGTACAACATTCTGACACAAGGGAAACCTTCCCTGTTCCCTGTCCCGGGACTGACAAGATTGGTTCTCCTTTGCCCACTGAGGGGACTCCAACAGCCACTGATGACATGGCTAACTCCTGATTCATAGTGGTTGTAGCAGCTGCAACAGAGAAATCCACTGTAACAGATGAGTGGTCTGAGGTACATCAAATGGCCACAGCAGAGTTACCCACCTGTGGCTGAGGCAAATTGCTAGTCTGTTGTTTTGGCAAAGGCTGCTTGTTTAACTTTTTTTCTTTTTGTGGCTGGAAGATGGACAGACTATGGGGTGACAGTATGTTCCATTGTCAAGCCGAAAATGATGCCTCTGTCCTAGGGAAAACCAAGCAACAATGCCAGCAAAACTATCAGTCCACAAAAGTTACTTTTTTGACAGAAAAAACAGTAAAAACCATTTCCAAGCACTATGGCAGCCCTACAATACTAAAATGACCATAATTTCTCCACAGAAAAAAGTTGATCAGTTATATAACACTACTTTTAAACTGATTAAAAACAAGTGATCTGTTTAAAAGTATATTGCAGTCCTGAGACAGTGTATTAAAACACAAAATTCCCAGCCTTAAATTAATTTCCCTGAAAAGAAAAGTAACAAAGCATCAGTAAAAAAAAAATAAATAAAATAGATAAGTATATATATATATATATATATATATATATATATATATATGTATATATATATATATATATATATATATATATATATATATATATATATATGTATATATATACACACAGCCAACTGGCTTACTGACAGAACCCAGACTGTAAAAGTAGCCGACTCCAAATCCAGCTCCAGACAAGTGACAAGTGGAGTACCTCAGGGTTCATTCTGGGAACCGCACTTGTTTGGCATCTACTTCTCTAGGGGACACTGGCTAACAAAGTTTGCAGATGACTGCAAACTGGGAGCCATTATTGAATCCCCAAATGAGGTGGATATTATACAAAAGGGCCTTACAGAAACAGACACGGTGCCAGCTTAATACCAAGAAATGTATACTAATCCCCTTTGGGTAAAACCATGTACCCATGAATTACTACATAGGTGGCAGTAGACTAAACACCAAAAGTGTGATTAGAGACTTAGGGACACAGGTGGACAGTGGTCTCACCTTCGATAACCACATCGCCACAACAGTCAGGAAATACTTCGATGTGGCACACCTCATCACTAAGGGCTTTCATCCAGAAAAAAAGGAGGCCATTGTCCCACTGTACTCATCCCTCATTAGACTCATTATAAGAGTACAACACCTTGTATTGGTATGTACCTCATAAGACATCTGCAACAGCTGGAAAGGCCGCAGAAATACCTCGCTAAAAGAATCACAGGCCTAAAGCAGATGACCTATGCTGACCATCTAATAAAAACTCCAGCTATACTCTGTGGCATATTGTCTACTCAGAGGCGATCTCTGCTTAACATACAAGGCCATGTCAAACCCTGAGCTGTTGGACATGCTCCACTTAAAAAAATCCCAATCCCTCAGAACCACATGCTCCAGGGATCTAAGCCTTGTCATCACAATGAACAAAACATGCTGGTGAGATAAGTTCCTGACCCAAAGACTCCCCATACTCTGGAATAGACTGGCCATATATGTCAAGCAGAACGCCTCCTTGGCCCTCTTCATAAGGAATCTTGACGACTGGATGGGAGATAGGAAATTCACCCCGGGGATCACGTCAGTTGTCCTACTAGACAGGGGTCCAGGGAAGTAAATATTGTGGGAAGAAATATCTTGTTATGGCTAGGCTTGTATAGGCCCTAGGGCTGATAGCCTGGTACCAACTATGAACCTATGAAACTATGAACATATATGTATAAGAAAAACAAAATGACATTTTTTTCCCCAAAGTGAAGTTATCTACCCATCTAAGGAAAGCACAAGCCAGCCATCAATCCTCAAAAGCCTCAGAGAACCATACTCTTTGGTGGTAGGAAAACTCTGAAGGGCTTCACGGCCAAACTTGTCTATTAGTCAGCTCACTTTGAGATGCTTGACAGTTTGTGAACATGGAAGGCGCCCTGAAGCTTTAGAAGCCAGTCATCTGTTATATCCTTGGCAGGATATAACCAATATAGCTAAGGTTACTACAGCAGTGATCAATACGAAGAAAATCTCTTAATACTCCAAAAAGAACAAAAAACTTAAAACAAAACAAAAGAAAACACAGTGTAACTATAAAAATAAAGTATGGAAGTAATTAAACCTTAAAAGAAAACTCCAATGTGAAATTAAATATGGCTGGAGATCAGCGATAGTCAGGCAGAAAACTCAAATGAATTTCTTTTCAAAAATTTGCATGAAACAACATATACACCAACTAGTGGTATAAGTTTGACAACAAATACACCTATGTTGTGAATTAGAGATTATGGGCCAGATTCAGGAAGGCAAGAGTAGTGTAAGCCTCCATGTAAGCCTCCTGATTCAGGAACAGCCCAAATCTCCGTGTAAGAGACAGCTAACACGTCTCTTACACGGACTGGGCGTGGAAATGCTCAATACCTCATTTGCAGCTCAAAGATATGCAAATGAGGTATCTGAGCGATCCACAAAGCAGAAACCAGTCCGTGTAACGGACGTGTTAGCTGCAGAAATGTACTCAGCTGACAACTGAGTACATTTCTGCAAAATTAAAAACGGAGCTATGTCAGCTCCAAATAAAGGGTGCATATGTTGCATTAAGCATGCCAATGGCCAAATATGTGGCCATTGGCATGAAAAACTGTTGCAAAAATAAGTTATATAACTTTTTTTTTTCCACGGGATTTTTGGGTTTAACTGCAGTGCACACCCGCGCAAACGGGGTGCGCTACCTAAAACTGAAAACCGAAGCTTATAAGCCCACAATTGTGGGATTTATGTATTACATTGAATGTCAATGGAGGGACTTGCAGACCAAAAACAATATGGCCTCCGTTTAGTGGTTGTCAAGGGGGTAAGCTCCGTGTAAGACATGTAACTAGTCATTACTAGGCAATCCTATGTAAATGAGGGTTACAATACTGAATCACACTGTCACATAGGTAATGAGCACTGTCTGAGTAGTGTAAGAGTTAGAGAAGGGGGAGGAACAGAGTAAGAGGTAATTGACATCATGGGGGGGAATGATAGCAATAAATGTACCAGATTGGAGGGCAATGTAAGGTAACAGATGACAGACAGACATCAGGGAGGGAGGTGTGTCCCAACAGAACACTAGGAAAGTCAAGTAATTGAGGGTATACGCTATCCCTACACTCAAAGTTTCTTGAAATACTTGCATGCGCGCGTGTGCACGCGTGTAAGGCAGGTTCAACATGTGGGAGCGTGTTGCAAACCGTTTACAATGGTTTGCGCGGGTGTGCACGTGTGTAAGGCAGTGTGTGCGCATTTTAGCATGAATCAGCCTAGTTCACTCCGTGTAAGGATGTGTGCGCGCGTGTAACACCGTGTAGGGATGTGTGCGCATGTTTAAGTGACTGTGAGCGTGTTTAAGCTGGTGTGCACATTGCTCCCCCTCAGGAAACAGAAAGGAAACAGGAAACAACTAAAATCCAGGGAAACTGCCAGAAGATACTACTGGAGTTAATTGGTGGAAACAATTAGAAGCAGGCAATTACACAGGCAGACTAGAAGCCCAACCCAGCACTTAAAACACTGCAAAGAGCAGTGCAGGCTGTTTCTCACAACAGATACTGCCAGAAACTAAGCTATCAGAATTGAAAACTGAAAAAAGCTGAACTCAGAGCAGAAATGCTAGGGGCTGCCATAGCTATTATAATCAGGCATAGGCGAATTGCTGAGGGTGGTGACAATGCAGATGCTGACAGACAACCCAGAGTGAGGAGAAGGAGAAGAGTATACAGGCCCAGAGTCACCTACCATGGGTTACATGAGCTGGAGATAGTAGAGCGCTACAGAGTGGACAGAGACCTTCTGCAGCAGATTGTTGAGCTGTGCAGGCCACATCTTACACACAAAACCAACAGAGGGGAACCCATCCCAATAGAAACCAAGGTATGTGTTGGCCTAAGAATACTAGCAACAGGTACCTTCCAGAGACCAACTGATGATATGATGGGGATATCACAGGCATCAGCCTCCAGAGTACTGCACCAGTTCCTGGATGCCATGTCAGCACATGTCAGTGATCATATATATGTCCCTAATGACCGTGAGGTTGTGGCCAGCAATATGCGTCTCTTCCAGCAAATAGCGGGATACCCTGAGGTGCAATAGACTGCACGCACATACGCATCAAAGCACCAGCCGGTGAGCGGAGTAGAGCCTACATTAACCACAAGGGATACCCCTCCATCAACTGCCAGGTCGTGTGTGATGCCCAGGGCATAATAATGAATGTGTGTGCTGGCTGCCCTGGGAGCTACCACGATTCCCATATCTGGCATCTGACGCAGCTATACCAATCATTTGCCAATGGGGACTTCCCACATGGACACCTAGTGGGGGATGCAGGTTATGCACTTGAGCCGTGGCTGATGACACCCATCAGAAATGCACACACACCTGAACAGGAACGCCATAATGAGGCACACGCACAAACACGTAATATCATAGAGCGTGTGTTTGGGCTGCTCAAGTCACGGTTCCGGTGTCTGGACACATCTGGTGGAGCCTTGCAGTACACACCAACTACATGTACCCAAATGATCATGATATGTGCTATGCTACATAATATGATCCTGCGGAAACAGCTGCAGCAGGACCAGCACAGGGCTGGGCCAAACATCCCCCCACCATTGCCAAGGCCACCACAGGCAGGGGGTGACTCGGAGGAGGAACAACCTGACCTTGTCCCAGTAGGCAGAAGGAGGCGTGCCCAGTATGCCCTGGCCTTGGCAAAGAGGCAACGCATAGCACATACGCTTGGTCAGTAGGAACACTGGGACTGATACCCTCTCTGACTCACTCATACAGTAACAGGGATGCCTAACATGACACAACCTGCTGCCAAACATGTACAAGGAGTGTAGTATGTGTATCTGACAGAGGTGGCCCTGCAGCACCACCTGAGGCATGAATGCCATGTGTTAAGTAATGTAATATCATGTACCATATGCACACCTGAGGACCCCAACTAACATCCACCCTCAAGAATCATAAACCACAAAAACACAAACCCACCTCATGGGTACCACAAGGGATAGGAACCTAGATGTAATGCTACCCAATGCCAGAAGTATAAACATCAAGATGTGTGCAGTGTAAACACACACAGTATAGAGAATGTAGATATCAGTGCTGTAATAGAAAACAGGGTCAAAGCCCACATCAGCACCCTGACACTACCAGGTCACACGTCATACAGAGATGTACATGTGCAAAAACATGGAACAAGATACAAAATGAGGGTGACTAGCAATAAATAGCATGGATAACCACACACCCATGTTTGTACCACAACAAGAAGCAACATGGAATAGCCATGGTCAAAAACCAATGGCTAAAACTGACTACTACTATATAGCTTGCTGCAGACCACTGTCCTAATGGCAGGAACTGCCCCAGGCCTATGTGCATAGGTTCATAGGTTCATACTAGGCTATCTGCCCTAGGGCATTAATAAGCCTAGCCCAGAGTTTTGTGGCTTCTGCCACCCCTTCAAGTTGATGGATAATATGCCCATTATTTTGCTGTGCCTCTGTCAAGCAGTGATACTGAGGTTATCCCTGGGGTATACCTGCAATCTCCCATCCATTGGTCAAGATCTCACTTGAACAAAGCCAGTGAGGTGCTCAGCCTCACATGTACGAGGATGTTGTTCCACAGCATAGGGACTCTCTGGGTGATGAATCTGTCCATCCAGCACATCCTATTAATATCTGTGTTGAGGTTTAGGTCTCCTGCCCTTGTAGTTCTGATGGATGTAGAGGTCTTGAGGTGAAGCATGTTCAATAATTCTGGGTTGGACGTAGCCTTGTATGTCAGGCACAGGTCACCTCTGAGCAGACGGTAAGTGACTGAATACAGCTGGAATTCCTTCAGTCGGGCAGCATAAGAAATATGTTTGAGACCCTTTCACCTCCTGTTGAGGAATTTGTGGGCCCATCCAATTGCCGCAGGTGTTGGGTCAGATACATTCTGAATGGGGCATTGTATGCAATCATTGGTCTGATGAGTGATGAGTACAGGGGAACAATGACCTCCCTTGATCTAGATGTGAATCCCTGCATGATGAGGTGGCCAATGTAGAAGGCCTTCCAAACAACCCTGGCAATGTGAGTGTCAAACAAAAGGTTACTGTCAACCTGGGTGCCCAGGTCCCTGATAACCTCCTTTGTGCTTAGAGGATTGCCACCTAGATGGGAAGTAGTGGTAACCTTGTTCTTCCTGAAGGGTATGGCTATGCATTGTTTAGTGTTTAATGTAAGGTCATGGCTGTGGCACCAGTTATCCGTGTCTATGAGACCCTTCTGAAGGATGTCTGTGTCAGATGGGTTTCCAACTATGCTTCCCAGTTTGCAGTCATCTTCAAACTTTGTCAGCCATAATCCTCCTGTGTTTGCTCGTACTTCTGAAAAGTAGATGCTGAACAAATGTGGGCCCAGGACTGAGCCCTGTGGGACACCACTTGTGACAGCTCTGGAGTGTGACATGGCACCAGCAACTTTGACCCTGTGTGTTCCGTCACTTAGCTAGTTTGCAACCCATGCTGTGATGTATGGGTTCACAACTAAGCTGGTGATGTTTTCAATGATACCTGAGTGGGGTATTGTGTCGAAAGCCTTTGCCAGGTCAAGGTAGGCTGTGTGGACTGCCTTGCCCACGTCAATGGCCTGGGTGACTGTTTTGAAAAGTCAACCAAGTTTAAAAGGCATGATCTGCCCTTGACAAAGCCAAACTGGATTGGATCCAATGTCTGCAAGTCCCCTATGTCTTCATTTATAATTCCCATTATGATCCTCTCCATAGCTTAGCAGAACAGGCTTGTCAAGCTGATGTGATGGTAGTTTCCGGGGTTGGTGGAGGCACCTCCTTTGTGAAGTGGGTCCACCATTGCCGTATGCCACTCCTTGGGCACATATCCTGAGGTGAGGCTAAGATTAAACAGCTGCCCTAACTGCGGGTGTAATTACTCATTGAGTTCATGGAGCACACAACTGGGGACACCATCTGGTCCCATGGATAAAGTGTTTTCTGCCTTGGATAGAGCAGTTCCCACCCCAGCACTGGAGATGTTTGGGGGGCTACAATCCTCTGGTGTAGATACCCCTCCAGTTGGGGGGAGGGGGGGAGAAATCTGCAATGAACCTGCCAGCCAGTATGTTGGCAATGTCTGTAGGTGCAGTGATATCTACATCATTCCGAACTAATTCTGAGCATATCTGGGAGTTCCCTCCCAGGTTTCAAACATAGGCAAAAAAGGCCTCATGATTGTCCCTTGAGTCCTGAGTGGGTTTACTCTCAAAACTTGCCTCGCTGCCTTGTATGGGGCACCCCAGTGTTTTACTCACAATGAGCAGGGGTGTCTTCCCTCCTACGGATTATGCTCTATCTTGTAGTAGCTCCTTCCTTGTGTTGTAGAGCTTGTTTATGGCTAGGGTCCACCAGACTGGATGCTTGCCTGTGGTACAAAGAGTCTTTGTTTTGTTTGGGATTGCCTGATCCATGCAGTCCTGGAGGTGCTGGTAGAAGGCATTTCTAAGTGATACAGTGGCTTGGGTAATGGTGTCCACTGGCTTGGGGGCCTTGAAAGAGACCACACCAGTCCTTAGAAATGTGAAGTCGGCATTTGAGAAGGTCTTCACTGTTTGTTTTTCCATCTGGGGTGTGGGTGGGATGTGGACTCCCACTGAGAGTAGTCCATGATCTGATCTCACCAATGATGGGTATACTTCTGGTGTTGAACAGTGTGACCCCATGTTCGTGATGATGAGTTCTAGTATGTTGCCTCCACTTGAGGGGATTGGGACCAGTTGTTCCATGGCATTTCAGTGTATGAACTCTTGGAACCTTTGTGTTAGAGTGTTGTGGCATGATTAGTGTTTGGAAATACATTTATCCCCTTCAGTGTTTGCAGG
Organism: Protopterus annectens; assembly: GCF_019279795.1. Classification (NCBI taxonomy): domain Eukaryota; kingdom Metazoa; phylum Chordata; order Ceratodontiformes; family Protopteridae; genus Protopterus; species Protopterus annectens. Next base: position 223,751,885 of record NC_056729.1, on the reverse strand, counting down.
ATAGCTGTGTGAGGTACCTGAGTTTGAGAGGGTGGCATGTAACATGCTACAAACTGCAGAGCAGTCTTGCCTACGGTCACTGGCACCTGGATGGTCACCGATGCATCGTGTGTTGCCACCAACAATGAGGTGAGGGTGTCCTTGATGAATATGGACACCCACCATCCTTCTTAGTGTTGTCCGGATGCTGGTGCCGGAATGCATGATATGAGGCAACACCCGATAGTGCCGGGGTGCTGTCAGAAGCTGTGAACCAGGTTTCAGGCACAGCACAGACATCAATGTGCTACATACTGAGAAGGGCATAGAGTGTGTGCAGCTTGAGGTTGAGACCTCTGGCATTGAGCAGCAGTACCCTTAGTGTCTTTCCTTTACTGTGTTCTAGGGTGGTAGGTGTAGAATCTGAATCATGCATAAAAAAGGCACAATGGGGGTGGCAAGAGCATCATCCGAAATCCGGAAGCCCAGGGGTGACAGGTGCAAGCCGTCCCTTGCAAATCACCGTGGCCTGTCCAGCATGTCATCCCAGGCAGACAGACATTGGACCCCCTTTGACTGACACCATAGTCTAAGCAAAATATTACAGCTGATCATCTTGTCTCTGTTTATGTGGCATCATACTTGGTGAAGGTAGGATACTGCTGAAGGTCAGGGTCATACCTGCCTAGCCTACATAATCAGAGGGATCCTCTATGTCTCTTTCCATGTAGTCCAGGGAGGTACATCTCAGGTCGTTCACACCAGCATGGATAATGACTGGGTCAGACCTGTACTTGCAGTTGAGTGACCTGAGTGCTTGCATTATGTGGTGGATTCCAGTGCCCGATAGGCAGCTTACTGTGACCTCCTCCGTACCCGATCTGGTGAGCGGGACGTCAGTGTGTCTGACTATGGAGTCACCTATGACAAGTGTGTCTGGCATTGTGTTTGGCCTTAAGGGCTGTGACTGTTTGGCACACCGACTCTGTGGTCAATGTGTTGCATGTGCTGTGCCCTGTGGAGGCAGTTGTGTGAGTGTCTGCTGTGGTGGCCACTGCCATTCTGGTAGAATTCTGATCAGAGCCTCCGAGAGTGTCTCTGTGTGTCTATGTGTATGATCTTAAGTTGTGATAGTGCCATGTGAGACTGGATTTGTGATGTGTGTGTGGTTACCTTCACCTTCTCTCTGGTCTTGCTAGTCCTATGTTTAGAGAGCTCAGCCTCCACTTTGGCTATATAGTTGCATCTCTCAAATGTATGTGTGTTTTATGGCAGAAGGAGTGGGTTGTCAGTGTACATGAGGCAAGTGTAACAGTGCCTCAATATTCCCAGGTTCACCAGCTGAGCAGGAGAGGACACTAGCAACTGATCTCTAGACATGCTAGAAGGAATAGACAAAACAATGTTGGAATAGAGGGAGATATCAAGCCCCCCAAACCACATCATACTGTTTGATTGACAATAGCTACACATACACCGGTGTTTCATAGTGTCATAGTCTACTACTAGGCTATCTGCCCTAGTGCATGTATAAGCCTAGCCATAGTGATGTGGCTATTGCCACCCCTTATACTGGTAATAAGTGTACAGAATAGATTCTGAAGATTGTGCCTCTGACTTAGTAGTGACACAGTATGACCCCCTTACGTAATTGAATAACATGACTGTGCCTCTGTCTAGTCTGTGCCTCCGTCTCATATGCAGTTGTCCAGATGTCTCCTGAAGAGAGTCAATGAGGGACTCTGTCAAACATGGACTGGGATACTCTGCTAGAGTGTGAGATGCCTCTGAGTTATGACTCTGTCCCTCCAGCATGTCCTATACATGTATGTGCTGAGGTTCAAATCCACAGCTCTCATGGCTCTGGTGGATTTGGATTGCTTGCAGTGGAGCATGTCCACCAAATCCTGATTGGACATGGTCTTGTATGTCAGGCATAGGTCACCTGTACGTATGCGGTATGACACTGAACAAAGCTGGATTTCCTCTATTCTGGAAGCATATGACATGTGTTGAAGAACCCTGATCTTCATGGTAGGTACTTTTGGGGTGTCTCCAGCTGTTGCAATTGCTGGGCGAGGTACATACCATATGGGGCTTTGTATTCAATCATGGGCCTGATAAGGGAGAAGGATAGTGGAACAATGACCTCCTATGATCTTGATGGAAAACCCTCCATGATAAGGTGGGCAAGATAGAAAGTCTTCCTAACCACTTTGGCAACAGGGGTGTCAAAAGAGATGTCACTATCTACATGTGTCCCCAGGTGTCTGATTTGTTGTCTGTGCTCAGTGGGTTGCTGTCTATGTATTGATCTGTGGGTACTTTGTTCCTCCCAAAGGGGATGACTACACATCAGTTGCATTCAGTTTCAGGCCATGCGTCTGGCACCAGCTATCCGCCTTTGTGATGGCATTCTGTAGTATTTGTGTGCCGGCTGATGTATTCACTATGGTGCCTAGGTTGCAGTCATCTGAGTTGTGAATGTGCCCCTCCAGCATGTCCTGTGTATATCACTCCTGAGGTTCAAGTATTTCCAGCGTGTATCCTGGTGGGATCTGGATATTCTGAGATGCAGCATGGCCATTAACTGAGGGTATGACCTGGCCTTCTATGTCAGGCACAGATTGCCTATGAAGAGACAGTATGTCACTGAGTAGAGCTGCTGTTACTTTAACCAGTCGGTATGTGGCATCTGTTTGAGCCCTTTTATCCCCTTGTCAAGGTACATATGTGGTATCTCCAGTTGCTGCAGGTGTCTGGTAAGGTGCATGCCGACAGGTTCATCATAGTCAATTATGGGCATGATGAGGGATGAGTAAAGGGGCACAATGTCCACCCCTGATCTACATGTGGATCCCATGATGATGTGGCCCATATAACATGCTTACCTAACCACTTTGTCCATGTTGTTGTCAAATGGTAGAATGCTATCAACCTGTGTACCCCAAGGTCCATAATTCCTTCGTCTGCACTTAATGGATTAACACATATGTGGTACGTTGTGGTCACTCTGTGTTTGACAAAGGGGATGACTATACACTTTCTGTCATTCACGTTGAGGCCATGGCTGTGGCACAAGTCGTGTGTTTGCAAGAGTCCCTTTTGGAGGGTGCGTGTGTTAGCTGGTGAGTTGATTATGGTGTCCGGTTTGCAGTCACCTGTGACTTGCTGAGCCACAGTACTTCCATGTTGGCCTGTACCTATGATAAATATATAATGAACATGACAGCTCCCAGGGCTGTGCCTTGTGGGACACCACTTGTACCAGGTTGGAGGCTGACATGGCTCCAGCAATTCTACCATGTGTGTTCTGCCCTTGAGCCACTGTGCAATACCCATAGTGACATAGAGGTTAATATGTACACTGGTGAGCTTCCCTAGAATGCACAACTGGGGTATTGTATCCAAGGCTTATGCAAGGTTCAGGTAGGCTGTGTAGACCTCCTTCCCCTTGACAGTGGCCTTGGTGACTGTTTCAAAGAAATCAAACTGGTTGGAGAGGCAGGATTTGCCATTGACAAAGCCAAACTGTGTATGGTGACATGTCTGTAGGTCCACAATATCTAGATATGTGAGGTTCATGATGATCCTTGCCATAGCTTTGCAGACAAAGCTAGTCAGACATATGGGTCGAGTAGTGTCCAGGATCCGTGAAGGAAACACCTGAATGTTGAGGGACCACTGTTGCTGTATGCCACTCTCTGGCCACATATCGTGTATTAAGGCTGGGATTGAACAGTGGTGTTATGTCTGGGTGTAGCTCTTCTCGTGGTTCATGTAGGACACAGCCTGGGACACTGTCTGGTCCCATTGATGCAGTGTTTATTGCTTTGGGAAGGGCATCTCTTACCTGAGCATCTGTGATGTCAGGGGGGGCAGCACTGTGCCGCGAGACATATTTGCCCTTTTGGTGTGGTGGGGGAGAAGGCAGCATTGAACCTGCCCACTAGGATGATGGCAATGTCTGCATGTTTTGTATTTTGTGTGACATCTTGGATTACCTCTGAGCATATCTGGGTAGTACCACCCAGGTTACTAACATAACTACAGGCAGCCTTGTGATTATCCTCAGTAGCTTGTGGAACCCTCGCTCAAAGATGGCCTTAGACAATCATATGGGTGCCTGTAGTTGTCTTCCAATACTCATCAGTGGTGCCTTCACATTTTGGGAGGTTGTTGTATCATGTAGTGGCGTCATCCTTCTATTGTATAGTGTGTTTATGGCTGGTGTCCGATACCCAGGACATCTGCCTTTGGAGAATTGGGTCATGCTTTCATATGTGGCTTCATGATCCATGCATTCCTGAATGTGTCCATAGAATGCCTTTATACAGGTATCTGCAGTCTGGTCTATATTGTCAACAGGCCTTGGGCCTTTGAAGGTTTCCACATCATTTATGAGGGGTGTGAACTTGCTTGACATGAGCTGTTGACAGACGTGCCACCCTCCAGACAGAGCAAGGTGAGGGTCACAGTTAGCTACTTGTCAGGTGATAGCATGTGCCACATAACACAGGCACACAGGTCACTCCACAGCAAGTACAGCTATGAGGGAGACATTGTCCATGCTGGTGCAAACAACCTGAGACGTACCTCCCTGGACCACATGGCAAGAGACACAGAGGAGCTCTTACAGCACCCTCTCAAACTCAGGACTCCCACACAGCCTTCATGCTGACACAGGACAGTTTAGATTACTCTGCAAACACCATCATACTGGGTGACATCAGCTACCCAAACATAGACTGTGAACATTACACAAGCCACAATACCCAAGCTCTAGGGTTCCCATAGATCAGACATTCTTTGGCTATGGAACAGGTAACCAACCTTCCCACAAGAGGGGCAGATATACTAGACCTGATCATCACAACCATGAGTACAAACTGCTCACCACTGGGAGTATATCCCTCATTGTTGCACTCAAACCATATACTCATCACACTGGAGTACTGGATCCCCCACATATGCAAACCTCAAACACATTGATGTGTGTGTTGGAAATGTCCCTATTAGCAACTGTGACAGTACAGTACAGGATGCAGATTCCCCTTTTGAAACACTGATGATGTCAGGACTGTATAACTATATTACCTGTAGTAAAGTCCTCCAGTAATTTGCATAGCACGCTTTGCTAATGCGTCTTTTTCCAGTGTCATAACGTAGTTAGGTAGGGGTTTGAATCCTGCAAAAGGAATGTATGTGTGCTTGTATGAGTGGGGTTTATGTGTGTGCACTATGCTGGGAGGGTTAACTGCCTTTTGACAACTGGGAGAACACACTACAGGGTGCACATCCCTCCTCCTACACACAGATGATGTCAACACCCTCTAAGTACAGCATTAGTAAGGATTTCTCTAACTACTACAAATAGCACACTCTGCTAATGTGTTTGTTTCTACTGTCATAACACAGTTAGGTATGGGTTTGAATCTTGCAAATGGAAAGTATGTGTTTTACTGTTGGTGGGGTTAGTGTGTGTGCACAATGATGGGGTGGGATGTGGCTTTTGCCACATGGGGCTATGCACTGCAGGGTGGTCATTACCCTTCACAAGCAGTGATGTTGATAGCACCCTATACAAACAAAACTACAAAAGAGAAGGTGGTGGTACCAATAACACATGTAAGGTAACACTTCTTCAAGTAATGTCCACAAAACGGAGTAGGATAATCAAACAATTCTTTTATTCTATACAGACAACATGACAACAGACAACTGCCAGTACTCAGTATAGTGTTACATGCTACTGTAACACGCACATGTACCCAAATATACCTAGATAGTGCTCTGAAGCCTGAATGTGGCAAGTGTGTGGATGTGGGACGTGTCTGTGTGTGCATTTCCATATGGGAAACATGTTTGATGTGGCAATCAGGGTACTACAGTACCTGATGCACATTACATCTTTCAACCGATGAGGTTGCCTGCACCCTGTGAGTACAGATAGAGAAGGGGACGCCAGTAGTAAACAACATAGTGCACTTCTCAAATGTGTACCTGTCATGTATCAACAGCTACTCATGTAGGGTGATAAATAATGGGAATGGCAGGTGAGCGTGTGCATGTGTGTGGGTAGCAGGGTGTGTATAAATGCATGTGTGACAGAACAGTTACATATAGCTGAATCTACGTAACAGCACAAGATGCGCATTGCCATAGTCAATGTTAGCATGTGATGGTGTGCAGCTGGTACACTTTGGTAAGTAGTATGGGTGCATATAACAATTGAGGACAGTCATACAGTTACTGCAGCAGGACTGCTGGGATATACACACAATTATACTGGAACAGTGAACAGTTACCAACATGTTACTACTTATACACATCTATGTAGTCACCCTGTGCATTAGCAACGTGTTTACCTTTACCTGCACCGATGTTGTAGTATGCAGGAGGTGGCACAGTGTCATCATATGCACAGGGTGTGGGTTAGGTATGCCCAAGCCAGCCACTGGTAACACCAATTGACATGTGTGTGTATGTGTGTTTGTGAGGGGCAGCAATACAGGGTGGACCGGTGTTGGTGCAGTGTGTGTGTGTGTATGTGTTTGCCCTAGGTGTTAGGTTTCTGCATGTGTGTAAGCATGCACACAGTCCCACATAATGGCTGCCATGTACAGGGTTTTGTGGACAGCCATAGACTGCACCTGTCAGGTCATCCAGATCAGTGTCTGTGGGCACGGACACGATACCTGTGCCTGGCAGGGGTGCTACGGGCCGTATCCGGTACTAACCCAGACTGGGTACTGTCATCGGAAGCAGGGGTGTGTTGACTGGACACAGATCCCTGTTGGGACTGTCCAGAGCCACGTGCATGTGGTCTCCTGGGGCGTCTTGATGACAGCACAGACCCAGCATTGCTGGGGCTGGTGCTGGCACTTGAGGTGCGCGAGTGGGCCTGTTGTCGTCCACGGCCTCTGCCAGCTGGTGCTGTTGCTGGCATACGGCCACGTCGACGTCGCAAACGCACACCATCGCCCTGGCCCATGGACATCTGGTTGTGGAGCAGCTGTTCTATGCCCCCACAACGTCTGTCAACGACATCTGTGAAGTTACGGATAGCATTCGCAACGTCACGCATGCCATCTGTCATGGCTGTGCGACATGCTCTCAGCTCCCTCAGACCCTGTTTGGTGTACCTTTCCATACGTGCCTGTGCCTGCATGACAGTTCGAAACATAGTGGAGGTTGACATACCTCCTTGGGCACGTCGGCCAGAGGCAGTATGGCCACGGATGCCCCCACGAGAACCCATGGGCGACTGTCTGCGTGGTACCATTGGAGGCCCCTGCTCATGGCTGCCTTGTGGGGATGCATGTACCACAGGTACCACATTAATCTGATCTATGCCCACTGCAGACTGTCCATCACCTAGGGACAATGGTGACAAAGGATGTAACGGCAGGATGACTGTGCGCATTGACGGGGTTGAAAGCTGTGTACTGTCAATTGGCTGACCAATGGTGGACCCAGACACACCTTCCTGCACCATTACAGACATTTCATCATCATCAGTACCTGGGGCACAAGATTCAGGTTCCCTGCTGCAGGTCACCAGAGCAGCACCAGAACCTACAGGAGGAAAACATGGAACACAGATTAAAGTCTCCATACATATTTGACAGAGATGCATTTCAATACTAATGCACACATTCAGAAATGGACACATGCACTCATGGACACTAACACACATGCACACTTGGGCACAGGCACGCTTGCACACATGCACACCCCACAGTAAACACACACATCAGTACCGTGTTACACTACTCAATCTACTACAACTGTATTAAGGGTATTGTGAACACAGTCACCAGCAAGTCTACTACAGAGTTACACTACTCTTCCTAGTTTTATAAATTGCTTTACAGATAATGTTAAAAAGACTCACCAGCATGTATGGCCTGCCTCGTTGCTAGATGGGAGGGACCTGGAAGTGTGAAGAGAGTAATGTCAGTGGGCACATGTGTGCCATTTGTTTTGCACATGATACAGTACAGTAGTACACTAGTTCCCTTATACACATCAGCTGCACATAATGTCTGTATATATATCATGATGACAGATACATACCACATGCACACCTTATGCGTGCATGAAGTAACAGTGTACAGAACAGTCATATGTACATACCAGGGGTTAACTCTAATCTCACCCTTACCTCTCTTCAAACGACACCTCAAACTGTACTTCCAAAACCACTGGCTTTGTTCTTCTTGGAGTACAGGCTAACGTCCCTCTCCCTACCCTCTCCTTACCTTTAACCCCTCATTGTGCATAGAAACTAGCTTCTACCCTGTTTCTTTCACCTTGATGTCCTTCTATGCTCTGACCTACTTCTCCCATCCCTCCCACATCCTCTTGACTGTCTTCCTTCTTTTCCTCACTTCCCTTCTTGACTCCTGCCTCTTCCATAATATCATTGTATCTTTCATACTCCTTCTACTTCTCTACCCTTCTGAGCCCTAACTATTATGTATCTGGCTTTTGCCTTATTGCATAACCGTTATGCTTTAGGTAGGATTGCTTTTAAACCAACGGTACATTGTGTATGACTCTAAACTGTTTGAGTTCCTTACATGTATGTTGATTTAGTTAACAGGCTGGTGTACAATTCTATCATGTTGACTGTCTGTATTAACAACTTGTCTGTCTGCCTTTATTACGTTATGTGTGGAGCTTTTCTCCACAGGCCTCTACTGAAAATGGACATATATCCAGCTAGACTATCTGGGTCAACAAATGTAAAAGTAATAACAATAAATGAATATGGCATCTTACCTGCAAGTTCGGTGTCTTGCTGCTGTGTGGATCCAACCTCCATCATGATGCATGAGTGTTGCTGTTGTTGTTCTGGGGCTGGATCCACAAGACTTAGCAGTAGCCCCTCCTGTCTGGTGAGGGGGGGATGTGTGGCCACCCCCCCACCTGTGGCAACCTGTTGCCTGCGGATATCTGCAGCACGCTGGCGGACATTTCTTATCAAATCACTGCAGTGATGTCTCACCTGCTCATATGTCCTATCATGCATGCCAACATCATTTATCCTGCTAACGAGGTTTTGCCACAGTGCAGACCTCTCCTGCTGATTCTGGGTGGTGCGTGAGAACAGGATGGCATAGTCACGCACCAGGCTCTGGTGAATCACGTCATCCTCTGCAGCAGAATATGATGGGTTCCTTTTGGAGCCATGTCAAGCTGGAAAGGTACACAAACAGGTTATCAGCATAGTATCTCAACAATACATGGTACACATTCTATACAGGGAGTATTAACTTCTACTTATTACTGCTTGGTTAAAACTTGATTACAGTGTAGCTATCATTCTATGTCATTTGTACTAAGCACTTGGCCTTCAGACCAGTTGTTTTTCATTAGGGAGGTTGGTGGCAAGCACTGTGGTGGCAGGACACATATCTTTCATCCATTGAAGTTGGGAACTGCTGATTGAGGGCCCAGTGTACAAGTGTATTAGTTCTGGTATGGGCAGTTGGCCTTCAGGCCAGTTATTTAACATTAACAAGGTTTGTGGTCTGCACTCGTGTGTGACAATAGGCTGTACTCTGCCATTCATAGCTGGGGACATCTGGTTTCAGGTTTATAGTGCCTGCATATCTGAGCTGTATCTTACTGACATTGCTACACCTTGTTTGCTGTAGCAACCACTACATCCAGGCCTCCTGGATCTACCTTTGTTTATATGCTTGTTATTTGTTAGCTTGTTATTTCACTGGTATGCTACTTCCACATAGTACACAGCTTGTCAACACGTCTGTGACTCACTACTGATATCTGCATTGCTTACTGTATGTATTTCCATGTTACACATGACAGCAAGTGACTGCTTCTCATTGTTGCATTTAATTAATTGTGACACATTGCACTTAGGTTACCTGGCACTTGCTCACTGACGCTTTTATATCAGTCAGCAGTTGTAGGTAATGTCAGTACACCCTCACTCCCCACTGGACCTTGTTTTCAATCATTAATTATTACAGAATTCAGAATAGTATTCTAGCATGTCCAGAGGTCAGTTGTCAGTTCCTCCCAGTCCAGCTGGTGAGTGTGGTACTCCAGAGACAATGTTGGAACAGGTGCATATACACAGACAACCCCCTCCTCCTAACAACAAATTCAAACTCATGTGAGTGATGCAACCATATACCAAACTGGAGGCTAGGCTCTGTCTACTCAATACCGCCATAACCAGTCAGGTGGCCAAGGAGACCACACACTACACTTCCAGTCTCACATAGACCTACCACAACAGCGGACCTAACACATGATCACACATGAACATACTTGTAGGCTCGGACCACAGCTATGCCTATGCAGCAGAGACCTCCTAAGCAGACATCCATGCAACCACTACCACGGAAACGAACATGTGCAACACATATCACACAAAGCCAATGTGCTGAACACTCACAGCCATTAACAGTAAACAACACACCTCATACACCTGTACTAGGTGCCTCTATCATCAGGCACACTAACATCACGTTCACCAGGCTTAACGAGGTGAGGGTCACGGTGTGCAGCCTGTCGGCCACTATGACCTGCCACATAACACAAACACTCAGGTAACCCCAAGGCATGTACAGGTCTGACTCAGTCAATGTCCATGCTGGTGTGAATGGCCTGACACATTCCTCCCTGGACTACATGACATGAGACAGTACAGAGCTCTCTGAGCACGTAGCCCAAGACAGTTTGACCCTGACCTTGAGTAGCATCCTACCCTCACCTAGAACCATGCCACAATATCAAGGCACGATGATCCCTTCCAACAATTGACTGACATACTGGTGTCATTCACAGGTGTGCCAATGCCTGCCATCTTGGGGTGGTATGCTTTGCTAGGGACAGCTTGCACCTGTCACCCCTGTCCTATTGGAATTTGGGAGCCTCTTGCTACACCCATAGTGCCTGTATTAGGCAAGGCTCATAAGGCAAACCCACATCCATTTGTATCACAAAGGATGAGGAAGTAAGAGTGATGCTACTCAACACCAGAAGTCTAGACCTAAGGATGCACACACTCAAAACCCTACTTGACATTCTGGACATCGATATCTGTGCAGTAACATGAACCTGTTTCAGGTTTCACAGGAGCACACCAGTACTACCAGGTTATAGCTGCTACCATTCTTGTCGGCCCCAACACTTGAACAAAGGATGGGGAGTATCAGTATTCAATGCAGATTCCCACGCCTCCACATTGGTGGCAGAGTACAACATAGGTGTTAGGCCATTGAGTACAGAAGACGTAGTTGGGGACCTGGGGAAGAAACATGGTAGCGGTCTGTCATTTGTCAACCACATGGCCAATGTGGATTGAAAGACATGTTATATAGCCCAGCTAATCATGAGGGATTCACATGTATGGCAGGGGAGGTCATTGTGCCTCTTTATTCATCCATCATCAAGCCTATAATTGCGTACAATGCACCTTTTGGGATGTACCTAACCAGACACCCACAGCAACTGGTACAGGACAACAGTACCTCATCAAGGGGATGTAATGGCTCACACAGATGTCATATGCTGCCCAGGTAAAGTAAATCCAGCTGGACTCAGTGGCTTATTGCCTGTTCAGAGGCAATGTGTGCGTGCCATATACAGCCATGTCCTACCCAGCAGTAATGAACATGCTGCACCTCAGGCAATCAGAGTCCCATACAGCCACATGCTCAGGAGAGCTGGACCTCAGCACTGACATACACGGACATGCTGGAGGGGCATATTCCTAACCGAGAGGCTCCCTTCACTCTGTAATGAGCTCACACTACAGGTTAGGCAGAGTCCCTCATTGACTCTCTTCCATAGGAATCTGGATGACTGGATGTAGATCATAGTTGTACCCCAGGTATCACTTCTATGTCACTGTTAGACAGAGGCACAGTATACTAACATCAGACAAGGGCATAGCAGCATAACTTGTAATTGGGTGGTGAAAGACAAACACATTCTACTAGGCTTACCAATGCCCTAGGGCAAATAGCCTAGTATGAACCTATGAACATGTGTGTACTGCTATAGTACTTCTGCCATATGTTGCATGTGTGTGTGTTGTGGGGGATGCACATGTAATGGCCGGATACTTCTACACAGGTGACACGTCTGACACATTCTGGGTGTTCATCCCTACATACTGGATGTGTGTTGCCATCCAACCCAACCCTGTGATGTGCACACATTACTCAGCCTGGATTTACATATCCGAACAACACCACAAGCACAGTACACTACCTTGCTATGTATGCATTTAATTACACAGTTATTCAGTAGTTATGACAGTGATGCTATCCATGCAGCCCATTGGGCCAGTGGAAGCCACAACACACACTGCTAGCACCTTTGCATATGCTTACCACAGACATCCCACATACTGCATGTACTGTGCACACATATCTAACCCAGAACAACTGCACACCACTTATTAATCCTGTCCAGTGGAGTACAGATACAGGCATATTGTATAACAATAGTAGGAGGCTACTGCAGCACAGGGCAGATTCACATGACAGCAAGGCATCTGTGGTCAGCAGTGTTAAGATGCTTCACATTCACCAAATGCACAGATATTGGCAACATTGTTGTAGACAGTTTAGGTGCAGGTACCCCCCCCATTCTCCTACACATGTGGTATTAGTTATCCCAGATGACTGTCACCTCCCTATCCTCTCACATGTCCAGGTGAGAGCCACCTTCATCATTGCAGAACACATAGCATCACTGTTACGAAATGGTATCCCTGGATGTGTGCTACATTCACCCCTGGAGGACATAGCACCACATGACAGACTGATATTAATCCCTGGCCATACTACAGGATATGTACCTGAACAGTGCCATACATACACAGTGGTCCCACACCAATGAGGAGGAACCTCTACTGACCCTGGGAACTACTGCATCATATGCACAACTGGCCTTGTGTTCTAAGCTATGGAAGTGTTAAGTATGGGCAACATGTACAGCAATATTACATATGTTTATATTTCAGGACTATGTACACACAACCTATCTCATGGACATACCTATAGATAGTGAACTATGATACATTTGGAGGTGTCACAGTATACACAGGATTAACCTGCTACTTTGCATTACCTGTGTTTGTGGCAGCTGTTGCTGTGCCAGTGGTGCTTGTTGCTGCTTGCTCCTTGCTGCTTGCTGCTTTCTGTTTGCTGCTTGCTGCTTGCTGCTGCTTTTGCTGCTGGCTGTCGTTATATTTGTTTGTTTCTCTCTCTGTCTCTCTCTTTCTCTGTAGGTTTTGTGCAATGAATGTATTGCATGAGTGTAGTGTGGGTACTCAATGCTTTTGTAGGTATCTGCATAGGTCCATGTGATGGTCTCTACACCAATTGTAAGGCAGCATTTGCTAATTGCATGCAGCCAGGTGTGTACTGATTGCATGTCTCACTGTGATTTCAGGACACTGCTATAAAAGGGTATGTGAGATAGGTGTTGCCCTTTCAGATTGTAGGGCGTGGACCATGCTGGTATGCTGTTGACAGTGTTCTGTGAGTGTGAAGGTTAGTACATCTCCCATGCTTCATGCTGTGTTGTAGATTCAGGTTGCTGCATTTCTCTTGCCTGTTCCCTCTAGTGAGTGTGTCTGCATACTGACACCTACAACTATATGTCATATGTATTGCTATATAAATATATATATATCTGTGTACATATACATACTTTCATATATGTACATTAGCTGACATTATTGGGTACAAGCTAAGAATTAGCAGGGCTGTTTCTGTTAACACTACACTAGTATGGGAATCCAGTAATTGGGACTATAAAAGTCTGCCTGACATGCTTTGGGTAGTAGACATACTATATTGCCTTTATCTTCATTCCTACTATTACATGTTCCACTTATTTAGCACTATATTCCTGTATGAGAGTCATGGCTTAGTGGTAGGTCATACAGACTAGTGTTACAATGGTCTTGTGGTAGGGCCTACTAGTATGCTTATATTCTGCTTTTGACTTGAGTATAGGGCCTATCAATCAAAGTGCTGGAGGCACCTTTAAGCAGTTAAAGGGGTTAGTAGGTCTCACAGGAGCCAGGCTGTGTTGCAGATTCTGGTTGCTGCATTTATCTTCACTGTTTCCTGTAGTGAGTGTGTATGGATACTGACACCTACAACTATATTTCATATGTATTAATATATATTTATATATATGTATGTGTAGCTATACATACCTTCATATATGTACATTACCTTACTTTATTATGTACAAGCTAACAAGTAGCAGGAATGTTTCTGTTAACACTGAACTAGTATGGGAATCCAGTAATTTGGCCATTGAAACTCTACCTGACATGCTTTGGATAGTACACCTCCTATATTGCCTTTATACTGATTCCTACTATTAAATGTTATATTTATTTTAGCACTGTGCTCTTGTAAGGCAGGCATGGCTTAGTGGTAGGTCATACAGACTAATGTTACCAAGGTCCTGGGTTCAAGACTGAAAGTGGGAATTTATTTTTATTTGCAAGCTTTCAAACTGAGTACAGGGCCTGTCAATCAAAGTGCTGAGGCCACCTTTAAGCAGTTAGAAGGGTAAGTAGGTCACACAGGGGTCAGGCTGTGTTGCAGATTCAGGTTGCTGCATTTATGTTCACTGTTTCCTGTAGTGAGTGTGTATGGATACTGACACCTACAACTATATTTCATATGTATTTATATATATTTATATATCTGTATGTGTAGATATACGTACCTTCATATATGTACATTACCTTACTTTATTATGTACAAGCTAACAAGTAGCAGGGCTGTTTCTGTTAACACTGACCTAGTAAGGGAATCCAGTAATTTGGCCATTAAAACTCTGCCTGACATGCTTCAGATAGTACATCTCCTATATTGCTTTTATACTGATTTTTACTATTACATGTTATATTTATTTTAGCACTGTGCTCTTGTAAGGCAAGCATGGCTTAGTGGTAGGTCATACAAACTAATGTTACCAAGGTCCTGGGTTCGAGACTGACAGTGGGAATTTATTTTTCTTTGCAAACTTTCAAACTGAGTACAGGACCTGTCAATCAAAGTGCCATAAAGGCACTTTTAAGCACTTTAAACCAGGTCTGCGCTTTGCTGAGCTCACGATGCGACTGGCGGTGAGCTCCGCTAACACAAGACACCCGCTAATTTCTTTGAAAGAAAAGAAAAAGGGGTGACAGGAAAGTGGTGAAAAAGGGGTCACAAAGAGGGTAAGACAGTAGGGAAACAAGCGTGGGATTTGCAGGAGGGATGTACGTAAGGCCCATAGATGCCCATGTCTTTGGCAGCAACAGCTGTGCATTTCCATGTATTTTGTTGAGACATTGGAAACCTTTCACCCCTGAGAGAGGTGTCAGGACAACATTAATATTTGTTGTAGAGCCAATTGTAATTAACTGTTTTAAAGTCAAGCAGACATGTGTGCAACATGGACAGCTATGTATGGGGCATAATTTTTTTGTGGGTACAGAGTGCCCTTTTTTTTTTTCAGGTGAGAGTGGTATGTCAGGTGAAGGAAGTCGGTATAGCTGGGGAGGTAGGTTGGGTAGGTTAACAGACAAGACAGACAAGACGCAAACAGGGGTGGTGTATGACACATGTGGGGGGGTTACACAATTGATGGGGACGGAGGTTGGGATATCCGAGATGCATGAGCCCACAGATGGCAACAGTGGAACTGATATCCCCACCCATAGGCAGTTGTCACTGTTCCTTCACAGCTCAGGACGGGGCTGTGCTGGGGGCTGTGTAGGCGGGGCAATGGCCGGGGCCGTTAGCTGTGCCACATGAGCCTCGAGCTGGCGTAGGGGCCCAAGAACAGAGTCTTGGATCTCCCTTCGCACCACAGACTGGACACCTTGGAGGGTGAGTGGACGAACCCCTCCGGCCACACTTGCAGAGGGGGGACGGGCCCCATCCCCTGCAGCGCTTCCACCCGAAGGTGGCACAGGGCCACCGGAGCGGGGTCCGGCCTGGGCACTAGTGCCAGGTGCAGTCGCCAGCTGAGGTGGGAGAGGTGGGTCCGCTGGGACCTGCCTTCCCAAGCGTTCTAGGTTTGTGAGTAGTTATGTTAGTTTGTGTTAGTGGCATTTTATTCCATTCAGATTAGTTGTAACAGCATGCATTGGTATTCCCATCAAACAAACACCCAGATATTAACACCATTGAACAAGGGGCATATCAATATCACATGCATTATTTGAACATAAATACACAGTCAAACAACATGCAGGGTTGATTAATGGCAACAGGCCATCAAATTTGCAGGAATGAACAGGGCACATGCACAAACAGGCATGCATATATTTTTGAAACGGACAAATGTCCATGATTAATGAAATGTTCACATACCATTATTTAGTGGGTGTTGTTATATGGAATTATAGGGTTGGGTGGAGATAGAAAGTGATGACACATTCATATGTTACACATTGATTTACATTTGTAATAGGTACACAATTAAGTTGAGGCTGATGTTTCAAATAATTGTTATTTGACTGTCATGCTACACCTGTTACAAATACATCACTATCCTACTTATTTTGAATCTGATCAGATACATCATCCTGCTACACTTTGATGACAGGACAGGGGACAACTATGGCTGTTTAGTCTGTCAGATAATCATTCATTCTATCTGCAAATTGTATACTGTGATCACCATACAGACTTTGGCCTAGACATTCCAGGTTCTGACACACTGAAATCAGTTTGGGATATTAAGATGTACTTCCCACATGCATTTAGTCCTGTAGAAACACACTGGGGCTACTATATTCAGGGGTTATTACTACTTTATTTATTCATACATGACCCTTTCTGTCACTCTCACACATCCTGCAACTTCACAGTTCAGGTTGGTACTTCTAGGCTTTGTTAACATGTTAGACTGGTGGTGATTCAAACACTTTCCAACAGCCTCACTTCTGTCATGATTCAGCATTTCAACAGGGGATATATCTCACATATGACTACCTCAGATTCTAAAGCTGTACTCTTGAGACTACTGCAGGTTACACTATATTTAATTCATGGTGGGACATCTGTATTACAGCACTGTTTAATTCTATCAATTATATTTCCAGTTACACTTGCATACTAATGAACTTGTTGCAGCCATACCTGCAGACTTACAATTCCTGCTTGCACATTATATTACTTTTAATCAATACACTGCAGTGTTCTGATACATGCTACAGTACAATATTTATTTACAAGTAATGGGTGGGGTTACTAACCTGCATGGTGGTGCAGCCGCACCAGCCTACGGGCATACATCTCGCGGTTCGCAGAGCAGACACCTGCAGCTGTAATACGAAAGAAGTAATATTGGACTACACATCTCCATGGTATCAGCCAGTTGAAATCCTTACATACATAAGCAAAATGTAACTTACTCAGTAGTGGGGCGTTGGGCATATCCCGGGCCTCCTGGATCCATTTGGTCAACTGGTCTTGCTTGCGTCGCTTCAGGTCCGCATGGTGGTGACGGATCTGCTCACCAGTGCGTGGAATGCCAGTAGCACTGGTCAGATCACAAGCCAACTAGTCCCATGCCTCTGCCCTATACGCTCTCCATGAGACCTGGCCCTTCATGAGTTGGGCCTCGTGATGATGGACAAGGAGCCAGACCATGTATCTGGACTCCTCAATGCCCCAACGCTGTGCTCGAAAGCAACGTCCCTCACCTACTCCACTCATTCTGACTGCAGGTCTGTTCTACAATCGTTTCTGCTGTGTATTCCCGCCTATGGGGCTTATATATGCCGCTTTTCCCGCACATTTCTCTGATTGGCCGTTTTGGAATTGTATCTACTTCACTGAAAATGCTTTATCATGCTCCATTCTGGATTTTATCGCATATATATGCTATTTCTGCATTTCTAGGTATTGCTGTCATGGCTTAGTGGTTTAGTACCTTGACTCTAGTGCATGGTATCCTGGGTTCGAATCTGACAACTGATTTTTGATTTTCCTGACAGAAATGAGTTGAGACCTGTCAATCAAACATGCCAAAAGCACTTTTAAGCACTTAAAAACAGGTCTGCGCTTTTGCAGAGGTAACGATGCTCACTGGCAGTTAGCTTGTGGGAGCCGCGCAAACGGTGTGCGCTAGGGTAAACCTTAATTGGCTAGTGACACACATGTTCAGCTTAGCACAGCTAGTTGCAAACAGTTTCAGCCTGTTAAACCGGTGCTTAGCAACGGGCACGCAGTTTGCAGCTTTTAAACACTACTCAGCTACGGGCAGTCTGTCTCACAGCAGCTTAGCTATGAGTACATTTCTGACTATTTTTATTATTGTGTTACTTCAAAATATGTGCTCCATTTCATTGCATTTTACAAAAGGGAATACTTTTACATTTGTACAATACTGTCAGGGGGCTTTTTAGTGCTTATTTACAAATAAAAAAAAGGTTGTTGTGGGGGCTCGAACCCTGCCTGCCTACTCTTAGGCAAGCAACTCTACCGCTAAGCTATTACTTCTTGGCTTACTTTGCATATTTAGTTTTTATATCCTTTTCCACTGACTGCTAACTGCAATTGCGCTAGTAGCACACCCGCGCACACGAGTGCACACAGTAGCAAACATTTACGGGGTTTAAAAAAAAAAAAAAAAGGTTTTAATTTAATTTTATAACATCTCTTCACTTTATACACTGATGGTCTGTCGGGGCATGTGTTGTGTAGTGTGTTTATTCACATTTCCATGGCCTCTCTCGTGGCTGTTTACTTTCAGCCATTCTAGTCTTCCGGGGGCGTATCCGCTTGCAGGGCTTAGCCTACAGACATGCCCCCTACTCTCTTACACGGACCGTGTAAGAGTTACTAGTGTGATTCAGCATGCCTCATGCACCTCATGCATATGCATGACATGCTGACATCACACCGTTTAACTGCAGCCTCCGTGTAAGAGTTATAACTCTTACACTGAGGCTTCCTGAATCTGGCCCTTTGTCTTGTAACTCCAACTTTTATGAAATTCTTTCTAAAATATCCAAACATTAGCAGCTCTTCATGTTTGCTAAACAGAACCTGTCCTTCATAAATTATCTCTTTTGTGAGATATAGAGAAAGCTGTATCTTTGTTTCAGTCCATAATATATAATCCATATCCACCAATTGGTACCAACATTTTTAATTGTTATCAGTTTCCACATTTGGAAAAACTTATTTTTGTGAGGTCTTCTTTTTATATGTTATCTAAAATACTTAAATTATTGAGTGCTCCAAATTTCTTTGTAGATATATGACTATGATGAATATTACTTAGGATGTACTGCAACAAAATGTTTTACACTTCATGTATTAAGAGAGAAAGGTTTTATATTGCGTTATACAGAAATATGCTTTTTTAAACCTCTTTTCAACTCTTGTGTTTTGGTTATCAGTTTTAACTTCCATCTCCCTACCTACAATTATTTTATTTGGACAATTCTGAATAATAAATGTGTTTTATATATATATATATATATATATATATATATATATATATATATATAGCTATTTCCTAGCAATCGTATAATTCATAAGAGATTGTATTACACATCCATGTTTTTATAATGCATATTTAATCCCATTAAAAGAATTGACCTACTTTCCAGGCCACTCGGCTGTTTGATTTATTTTGTGCACAGAGAATTCAAGATCACATATCTATTTATCTTGCCTCATGCCCCAAAACTGTGGGTGGAATTCACTTCTAAACTTAATTTAACTTAATTTTGACATTTTGACATTAATTGGCAATTTGATGTGCTTTGTTATAACAGTCCTCAGAAAGGCAATGATACCCTAAAACTATTCACATATTTTTATACTACTAAAGTACTATTTGTATACCATCTGGCTCAATATGACAATTCTAAACTTTAACATTGTGTTGAAAATTCAGTGCTATATCTAAATGTAATTTCCTGGGATCCTTTATTAACTCCATTCACTTAACTTTAATAAGGAATTGACTAATTGACATAATCTGCAGTAAATGTTTATTTCATTTACTTCCCGTATAGCAAATACTTATGTCTCAAATGGTGGCATTTAAAATGAGTGCTGTAAGCCAGTATGATGTATGCCATATAGATATCTGGGTTCATGGTTGTGTACATCTGTCATCACTTTATATTGGCTTCTCTTGTTTTGCTGTAGACTTTCCTTCATTATGTTGCTATGATTTATAATTAACTGCAAACCAAAAAAAAAAAAAAAGTGAACCAAAACACAGGTGGAAATTCACATAAATAATATGTTTATTGACAGGGTAGAGCTTTCACAATCAGAATGACTATTTCTTCAGACCATTAAAAAACATATAAAACAACCATAAAAATTAAAAATAAATTAACCTATCATCACAGTTCTACATAAAACAAACCAATCACATAACCTTAACTAAAACATATCAAATTACTCCAGTCAGCTATGTTTTGTTCATAACAGTCATTCCATTGAAACTAACCTAAGTCTTTTCTTAATATGTAGGAGGGTCAACCATTCATCCTTGGGACTGGTTGCCATTTCTACATGATATATATTTATGTAAGAGTTTTGATTGTCTGTTTTCTTGTTAACTGGTCATGTGCTCCATACACTTCTTGTTTGATACGGTGCTGCACCTATATTGTTCAGTAAAAATAAATTGACAAAAGAAAAGATAGATTTTTAAGCATTTAAAGATGTTATCTTTATTTTTAACTCATACAGTCTTGAGCAGCAGAAGGCTAATCTCCTGAAGTCTTTCAAGCCAGAAAACCACATGCTTCTTGAAAGTTTTTCCTCCTAATTTCTTTACTAAAATATGCTTCATAAGATTTGTGATATCTAATAAATGATATGAGTTATGAACAATATACAAATATGAATGCTCTTTCATAGGCAAATAACTACACATGTGTGCCATCAAGCATCTACCTGTAGGTGTGGATGTTATATTTCTGATTTATAAAAGAAAATGTTATTTACCAAAAATTGCCAGAATTTCAGACAAACAAATGGCTTTATGTCTGTAAGTGCACAAGACAAACCCAAGATATCAGTGGAAGAATTTTTTACTTGATGGAGAGATTTCCATCGATGTAGAACAAGAGAGGATAACATACAGTTGTTTTGCAGTATTGCATAATCTACACAAATTAAACATATAGCATGTCTATAATATTTTAAAACAACATTAGCCTAAAAATCCATGTCTCTTAGGTTGCAGGTGTCAATGGAAGCATTTTTGCATAAATATTTTCTATTAAGATTGCGTTTGTTAACGTGTATGTCAAACAAATTTTATGAAATTAATGCACCTCCCAAAATTTTACTAACCTTTACAACTGCTTTACCAAAGAACTATATCTCAAACTGTCTTCATATAGCCCATCATGTGTTAATGTCATTTTTTGTACTGATAACAACTGCTTGTTTTTTGTTTTATTAAAGGAAACAAGAAAATGCGTAACATTTTTCGTAATGTTTCACAAACAGTCAGTAACAACTTTAGCTCTGTATATTCAATGCTGATAGTTTACTACCTAACCTTTTAGGAAGAGTACAATCCATGTGATGGGATGATTTCATACCTCCACACTTCCCACTGGTGACAGAAGGTATTGCACAGTGCTTAGTACTGGGCTTTATACTCTGCAGTATGATCATTAACAACACAATGGGTAATAAAATGAAGTTAGCTGGTTCAATATGTTAATCTAACATCCCACTGGAATGTTATAATTTCACTGTTAACTCTAAACTGCGCAGCACATTCAACATCTTATAGTCTTTGATTCGTCTGACAATATCATAGGAGTGAGAAAACAAATCTATGTGTAAAACATTAATGGTTCAAAAAAATGACATTGATGATCATTCTGTCTTCAAACCACAAAACTTACCTATACATTCTTTTTGTGATACCTTGATACATTTAGACCAAACTCCTGGTACTCACTAATGATGATCAGCTCAAGTCTGATGAGCAAATATGCATTGCAATAATTCATAGAAATCACAACCTTGGATGTCTTCACACTTCATTACTCTTTCTTAACTGAAGTCCTAAACTTGGTGCTATATCACCATATCCTTATCTAGTTCCTGTCTGGTCTGTGGATATATTCACTATCCTACAATCTCCTTTACATATTAAACTCAGTGGTGAAATACAATTGTTATTCATACAGAATATTATTATTTGTTAACCTAACGCTGTTGTTCCATTATCTACAGGTTGAAGTGGCTTTAATTCAATGAATACTTATGTATACTTGTATTTAAAATGAACCCATAATATACTGAAGTACTTCAAGTTACTTTTTTGTCTTTGCTCATATCATTGAATGCCATATGCAGAACTGTGACCAGAGATTAGCTTATTGATTTTGCATATTCATATGACAATGAAAGAAAAGATATAGTGAATCATGATTCTTTCACCAAGCTAACATTTTGGAAAAGTCTTCAGCTGGCACAGTAGGACATTTCTTTTTTTTGGTGCATGCCTCACAACACCTTGAAATAACTATCTCCACTTTAAAAGGGCATTCCACTGTGGAGTTATATGAATGTCTTTCCTTTGAGACAAACATGCTAGTTAGAAATGCTAAACTTAACTTCTTCTTGATGTACATTCATTTTGTCTGATAATAAACTGCAAAACTTTTACTAAAGTTGTCATATTTTTTATTACTCTTGTTCATGATACATAGTTCTTATTGTCTTGCATTACTGATGTTATCCCTTCTTTAATTTTATCTTATGTGATACAAATTATGTTTACTCTTGCTATGTATTTCTAATCTCATTTCAATTTCCTTATTATTCTTCCTCAGTTATTAAATCATTAATTGTATAACATGACTGGCCATTAGCATTCAAAAAGTAGCATGCTGATTGGTTAGCCCAGCCAGCATGCCCATTGTAAATCTGAGCATATACCAATGGAAAAAGGTCCGGTCGCCTGGACATTCTTCCATTGGCAGATACTGCAACTTTTACATTTTTTTTAACAAAAATAAATAAATAAAATTAGAAATCCAGACAGTCCTGACATATGAGAGAGAGAGAGACAGGATGGAGAAAATACTAGGAAAATCAGGTATGTTATGTAAAACTGAAGAAATTTACCTGATTTTCCTTGTATGTCCTCCATTCTGTCTCTCTCCTACTCCTAAAGTGTCCAAAACCTTTTTTTTATTATTTAGAAAAAATGGGAGCGATTGAGACATTCCTTTCTCTATTGCTTCCTTTCCAAAGCACTGATGTACTGGGTAAGTGTGGGAACATAAGTCCCATATGCATGTGCAGTACATCAAGAAAACAACATGATATTCTGCAGAAGAACAAAATGGTGCATTATACAAAGACATTATTTAAGAAAATTAAGTAAGTTTTTCTTAGATAATGTCATTATATAATGGCAATAACTAACTCCATGGAATGGTATATTGAAGATTTATCAATGGTTGGCTTTATTTAATCACGCGATCTTGTCTCTCATGATTAAACCACACCAACCATGGGTAAATCTTCATTATACAACGACCCCCATTAATATTCAAAAACGTGCACGCTGATTGGTCAGCGTACACGTTGTAAATCAGTTATAGTAATGGAAAAAAGGTCCGGTCGCCCCAACTTTTTCCATTACTATAACTCTTTTTTTAAGCAATGGTGAACGCAAGATCTCTGTTGCTTCATACTGTCTCGCTATGTTAAACAAGTTTAACATAGCAAGACAGCTTTAAAAAAGCAACGGAGATTCTCCGTTGCTTTTTTTAAAGCTGTCTTGCTATGTCAAACTCCTTTAACATAGCGAGTCAGTTTGTAAAAAGCAATGGAGATTTTGCTTTCTCCGTTGCTTTTTTCAAAACTGTCTCGCTATGTTAAATGGGTTTAACATAGCAAGACAACTTTAAAAAAACAACGGAGATTCTCCGTTGCTTTTATAAAGCTGTCACGCTATGTTAAACCCATTTAACATAGCAAAACAGTTTGTAAAAAGCAACGGAGATCTTGCTTTCTCCATTGCTTTTGCCCACAGCTCTGATGTACTGCATAGGCATACGCATGCGCAGTACATCAGAACTGCCACAGAATACCAGACAGCTGTGGAAGGTCAGCAAGGAGGCATTATACAATGCCATTATTTAACAAAAGTAATTATTTTTTTTCTTAAATAATGTTATTGTATAATAGCAATAACCCACTTCTGGGTGTGGGCAATGTTGGATTTACCCACGGTTGGCTTTGTTTGGCCACTCGGGCTTCACCCTTGTGACCAAACCACACCAGCCGTGGGTAAATTAAAGCATTACCCACACCCAGGCGTTGGTTATTGTTATAATATACCACAGCAATACCATCAATTATTGCTATACTGAATAATGTAATACCTGTAATTTATAAAGGATTACATATATAAATACATAACAAAATTCTGGACAAATTAATAGATGAATGAGCTGGTATCCTTATTCAGTCTGAAATGTTTTATCACTGTTATCTTCTGGTTATAATATTTAAAGACTACAACTTTCTAAGTCAGTTGACAGATTCTGTTTTGCTTGCTCTGTTACCTTAGCATATTAAGTCTGTTGGAAGGAACATAGACTGATTTTGATATACTCCAAATTGTAAACCATATTTTGGTATTGTTAACTCCAGCTGATCACCAACTCATACCTGCATCACAAACTAAGTCTATTATTCACATAACTCTTCTGCAACCAAAACTTCCCCCAATCACTGTGTTGCTCATGCAAAACTGAATCACCACCTCTTCTTCTGTGTCTGAGATTCTGAAGATGACTAAATGTAATCGTTCCTTCTTAACCTCTCTCCTTCTTGACTTGGTTCAGTTATAAGGGTGGCTTGTCTTGTAGCAACTAGCATGAGCAGGGACATTGTGTTAGCATGGGCTGGCGGGCCTGGTACCATAATAGCCTTTGCAACCT
Organism: Protopterus annectens; assembly: GCF_019279795.1. Lineage (NCBI taxonomy): Eukaryota > Metazoa > Chordata > Ceratodontiformes > Protopteridae > Protopterus > Protopterus annectens. Next base: position 223,726,933 of record NC_056729.1, on the reverse strand, counting down.
GCTAACACTACTTCCTGTAAAAGAAAAAAAAAAAAATATATATATATATATATATATATATATAGAGAGAGAGAGAGAGAGAGAGAGATACCACCTGAGACATCTAGATGCTACACCTGGACGCATTACATGTATATATATATATACATATATATATATATATATATATATATATATATATATATATATATATATATATACACACACACACATATACATATATATATATATTAAAAGCTCTGTTCGCTGTACTGGGTGTCAGGACTCACTAAAAGCATATATATATATATATATATATATATATATATATATATATAGAGAGAGAGAGAGAGAGAGAGAGAAAATGAGAATGTGATTTTATATTTATCCTGAATTTATCCATTTGTTTTTAATTGCTAATTATTTCATCTGTTTATTTCATCTGTTCATTATTTTCACTTATTCATTTATTCATTTACATATATAATCCAGAACCCTCTTAGCAGCCTATGTTTCTTCTTGTTATTTTATGCACACCTTCAAACCTTTCTTGTAATACGAGCCATTATTATTGCTGTGAAACCCAATATAATAGTCTGTCCTGGTCCATGTATTGACAGAGCTACATCTTATTTTACACATCATCATATCATGACTATCTTCACATCAGAAATGCATCTAAATACAAGATTATTCATGATAAAAAAAAAAAAAAAATACTACCTTACATCTCGGCATAAAAATAAAAAAAAATCTCTTCTGGTTCTCTATCACTCACCCCTTAAATTCTAGTGAAATCATCCAAAAAATATTTTAACAAGTAATCAGTCTGCTTACTCTGTCAGTGTGTTCCATTCCATACAAACTTTTGCTTGCTTTCAAAATCATGTATTTACAGTTTCGACATCACCTCCTCAAAGCTTGCACATAACCATATTATAATATGCTTTGAACCAGTTTCTACTTCCATCACCAGTATTTCATTTGCAATGCAAATCTTACTGCCCTTACCCGAGATAACCTACCAGTAGAACACCTCTAGAATGCTGTAGATGCATAGGCCATCCCAGTCTCTGTCTTTATAAATCATTCCATCATGGAAAGCTATGTGCTAGCCATGTAGAAATAAATCCTATATCCTACTGCTACATAACTACACAAATAGCTATTCTGTCTCCCATATCAAAATAATGAAGACATGCATCAATTCACAATTATTCAAAGTTGTCTCTGATAACAAACTCCTATCCTCTACTAAGCATGGACTTCATCCTCACCACAGCACTACTACAATCCTCCTTAACTTCATCACTGGTGTTAAACAAAACATAAATGTCAGCAACTTAGTCTCAGTGATTTCCATGGAACACTCAAAAGCTTTTGATATGTTTCTCACAAAATATGACTACAAAAATGTACCTGTTTTAGGTCTGCAGCCATCTTCACTTTCCTTACCTCATTCCAAGCAGTCAAATGGCAATATAGAATCTCAACATTTCTCCCATTATCTATAGGAATTTCCCAAAGCTCCATCTTTGATGTTCTGCTTTTCAATTATATTTATTAATTATTTAAACTTAGCAAATAAACCTGTCCCTATCATGCAATATGCTCAGGCTTCAACACTCCACTGCTCTGCAAAATCTTAGATTCGGTTGCAACTGCTACTGAAATCCCTTACAAACTCTCAGCTATTTCATAACATTAACAAATCCAAGATGCTATTATTCTCTTGTAAGCAATACTATCACAGATGGACATCAAGCTTCTTTGTAATTCCTCTGCTCCCAAAATATGACCAAATAATCCACTTATGCTTTAGTGTCAAACTCACAAAAAATTATATTATTACAGCTGCTGGAATTTGGATTTCTTGACCTGAATGTACTAGTATAGATGTAAATAAGTAAGACATCATGAGCAGACAAATCCCCTGCAGCAGAAACTCTTGTATATTCTTAAATGGTCATTTGCATATATCTTGTGTGCCTGCGCTACAGGAATTTATAGTTTTTACACAGGAAAGACTGAAGATTATCTAGGTCTTTCTTGTAACTTTTACAAAATGGTTTGTCTAAATGTTTTACCCATTGATTTAAATGCAATGTATGATGTGTTCCAGTTACTATATTGTTTATGGACTTCAGAGTTATATTTATAAGCCCTCCATTAATAATGCCTGGCCAGGCAATCCACTTATGCTATACTGATGACCTTAGAAAAATGGTGACATGTAGCAAGTAAGGAGCTAATGGGATTTGGCTTTGTTGTCCTGAATTTACCAGTAGACTTAAAAAGCCAAGTACTTTCAGAAACCATTTAGATGAAACAAGGGTTTGTCCTTAAGTGGTCATTTGCATGTGTCACATGGGCCTCCACATCAGGAGGTTTAAGGTATTATGCTGTTAAGATTCTATCTTAGATGGGTATTTCTTGTAGCTTTTAGTAAATGCTCTGTCTCAGTGACTGTTTTACCCTTTGTTATACATGAACTCTATCTTTACCATAACGTCATCTAACAGTACTAAATTGAAATTCCCATCCTCCCAAAACTCCTAGTAGTCATTGATGATAACATGAAATATGAATAAAAGAAGCTGTTAAAAAATATGTATGTACTGTCATTAAACCCAAGCAATTCCTTACTGGCACAACCTTAAAATGTATACCTTCCTCCTACCTCTTAACTTTTCTTACTTAAACTGCTCCTATACTCATTAATCTACAAAGCACCAGACTCAGCTAACTTGAGCAGTTCTACAACTAGCTATCTAGGTTTGCAGCTGATCTGTGGTAAAAAATATTATTGTTAACACTTAAGTTTGCTGGATAAGAGGTATCATACACTCTAATCTTGAAAGAGGTAGTCACCGCACTCAGTCTCATCCGCAAAAGAGAATGCCAAAGCCTTTGTAAAATCATTCAGCAGTGTTTACCTACTATTTATCTTTTCTGTATTAGTAAACTACTGCTGCAGACTATTAAACCAAACAATATTGCATGTTACTCTATTCTCTAACTTTTTTGCAAAAATGTGGAAAGCTATCCCTCAGGATCTCAAATAATAATAAGCTCTTCAAGATACTATTGAAACAGCACCTGGCAAAGTCTTGGCATTGTTCATGCTCCACACTTGATTAAATTCATCTTTATATCCTTACAGTATTCTCTTGTGAACAGTTATCTAATTTATTGCCCTAGACAACCTACCAACTAAATATATTAAGCTTGCAGCTGATGCAGAGGAAGTAATCTGTTTCCATAGTGTTCAAACACTCAATCAAAGAAAGTTATATCCTAGAATCTGGTAAAAAAAAATCTTACATACTCCCATAGTATAAATCATAAATACTCCCATAGCATAAAATTGGGAATTCCATAGACTGCTTCAGTTATCCATAACAATTCTGTCTCCTCCTTCAAAAGTACCAGAAAACTACAACCAAACCCAACTATTTAACTTTCTCTTTGACAACAAACCCCTATCTCCAAAACAACATGGACTTGTCCATATCACAATATTATTGGATGGCACCCCAGCTATACCAGGTTGCATTTACTTCCAAATGTTCAGACCACAAACTGAAGGCATTAGAACTAAAGGAGGTGGTGTATCAATATTCATTAACAATAAATACACCTCTAGCATGATTGCCTTGAAGTACTTCAGATGCAATTGACTATAGGTCAGACCCCTCTTCAGGTCATTCCCATCTATAGGACCCCCTCCATGAACCAGGACATCCATTCAACCTACTTGGATCTACTTGAGTCAATCAAAATACAACCAAATACCCTGGTTTTGGGTGACTTTAATTACCCTTCCATAGACAGGGCAAATTACATGTGTTCTAACTCACTTGCCCAAAGGTTCCTGGAATTAGTTAACTCCAATGAGCTGGACCAGCTTTTTGACACACCCACAAGGGCTCAAATATCCTGGACCTGGTGCTCATCAACATGGGAGACCTCTACACCACCTGCAGTGTGTGGCCACCCCTGGTGAGATCTGATCACAAATCATTCTCACTAGAAGTAACTATAACACAAAATCCTCACTTAGCAACCAATTACAACCTTTTACATGACAGCATAAATAGCTTCAAGACCCTCCACCCACTGATGGAACAGACACCTATGCTGAGTTATACACCATTGCTTTCTACAAGCACCTGAACCATTGTATGACTCTGCTGTACCTGATAAAAATAAGGCAAGATCTTCAAGGAAAAACAAACTTGCCTGGTGGACAACAGCCATTAATAGGCTATACAATAGAAGAAGGAAATTGCTGTCTAAGAGCAGGAAGGAACAGTCTCAAAACTGGAAATACTCGCTCCTCAACCTAAACAAGCAAATGAGACTCCTAGTAAAGTCCTCCAAAGCTAATTATAAATCCAATTTAGCTTCCCTAACTAAGGATAACCACAAGGTGTTCTTTCGTTACATCTCTAACCTCAAAGCTAAGGCCCAGATTTGCACTGAACTCATAGTTAATGCTACTACATATATATAAAAACCTGTGGATATAACAAGCCTGCTGGCTGATAGGTTCAGTGAAAACTTCACTCCCCTTTCCCTGCCGCATATACCCCAAAGCATCCCAAACACCTGTCCTCTGTGTAGTATCTCTGAGGAGCAGGTCTTCAATGCCCTCTCCAAAGCCATAAACATGCCTATAGTGCATCCTGGGCTGTGGTCTATATGGATTAAAACAGAAATTAGCATCACCATTGAGCATGCCTTTCAATCACAGCCTAAGCACTGGCTTCGACCCAGTGGAATGGAAAACAGCTACCATCATCCCTTTGCAAAAAGGGATGCACATCCACATACCCTAGGAACTACTGACCAGTTAGCATGACCAGCTTATCTGCAAGGCCATAAAATAAATCATTATGGACCTTATTAACAAAGATACAAGGAATCTCCAAATGCACGCCCCACCCAGTTTGGCTTTGTCAAGGGGAGATCATGTGTGTTATACTTGGTGGACTTCTTTCAGAAAGTCACCAAAGCCCTAGTTAAGGGCAAATCTGTGCATACAGAGTACCTAGAATTAACCAAGGCCTTTAACACAACCCCACACTCAGACATCATTGATAGATTCACTCAGCTGGGTATCAACCCATATATTGTCAGGTGGGTTGCAGACTGGCTCACTAATAGAACTCATGCAATCAAAATAGGGGACTCCACCTCCTCCAGCAGACCAGTAACCAGTGGAGTTCCACAGGGATTGATTCTGGCACCCCTACTGTTCAGAATCTACTTCTTCGAAGTGCAGGCTAAAACTAAAGGTCTGTGGCTGACAAAGTTTGCTGATGACTGTAAACTGGAAGTGATCATTAATATCCCTAGCAATGTCAACATCATGCAGGAAGGTCTAACGCAGACTAATGACTGGTGCCAAAGTCATGGTCTTAAACTTAATGCAAAAAAATGCATTATCATCCCCTTCAGCAAGGCTGATGCTCCTGCATACTACCATATCAATAGCAATACCCAAAGCTCACAGTGGTGAGAGATCTGGGCACATAATGTTGACAGCAACCTTAAGTTCAATCACCATGGTAAGAAGAACATTTTAGATTGCTCATCTCATAGGTAAGGGCATTGCCTCTAGAAAAAGAGGTTATAACCCCCCCTGTACTCTTCCCTCATCAGGCCAGTAATAGAGCACAATGCCTCCTTTTGGTATGTTCCTTTCAAAACACCTGAAGCAATTGGCGAGACCACAATGGTTCCTTACGAAGAAAATTCAGGCTCTTTAAGATCTGTCTTATGTAGACAGACTGAAATCATTGTCATTTTACTCTGTGTCATACAGACTGATCAGAGGCGACCTGTGCCTTGCATATAGAGTAATCTCTAACCCAGCTTTGATGGAAATGCTGCACATTCACAAGTCAAATGGCACACGAGTCACTCACTCAAAGGACCCTAACCGGTTATGTGACATCAACAAAACTTGCTGAAGAGACAGATTTGTATCATAGAGGTTCCCCCACCTTCAGAACAAGCTTCTTATTCATGTTAAACAAAGCCCCTTGTTGGCCCTATTTAACTGCAATTTAGATGATTGGATGGGTAACCAGAAATTCACCCCAGGGGTTCCACCTGTGTCCCTCTTGGACAGGAGCAATACGTGCTGATTTTAGTGCCTGCCTGAATCAGACACCATTGGGAACACAGGTTGATCTTGGCTAGGCTTGCCATTAGCCTTGTAACCTCTTATAATCATGTGATCCTATATCTGCCCTTGTTAGCTTCATCACCATCTCCATCAACCAATGCAGAAACAAAGGGAACTTCATGTGTGCAGTATTTTTAGATCAATTTAAAGCCTTCGATACTGTACCCTACTTACTAATCTCTGTAAAAAATAGGCACTCTTCATTAGGATTAGTGTCATCAGCTTTCTCTTGGTTTAGCAACTATCTCAGTGACAGACAACAGTTGAAGGTCCTATTAGATAAAGCAGGACAACATGAACTGGTATTGATAATGGTTGACCTGAATGCACATATTGTGACAGACAGAACACGTTATGAGGTCTACCTCAGTCCACATGGGTGAGGTAACTTGAATAAAGAAAGAGAGGCCATTCTAGACTTGTGCCTGGCAAATGGCTTTGTGGTGGCCAACACATGGTTCAGCAAGACAGACATTCACAGGATCACATACTGGTGTTGCCAGTTCTATATTATAACATTGAATTTTATAAAGTTTGAATGTTATAATATCTAACCAGTACTGTTGAATGCTGAAAACAGAGAAGGTGCAAAACCCGAATTCTTTCCCAGGGAAAGAATTCGGTGGGTCGTTGCTGTGGCTTCACTGTTTTCAGTGCTCGATATGTTGGAACATTACAGGTTGCGTTCAGGTAAGTGTGCGATTGTTTGTAGGTTAGGGTTAGGGGCGGGTTAGGTGAGTTAGGGTTAGGGAGCGAGTCAGATAAGTGTGCGGTTGTGTGGACGCTAGGGTTAGGGCGCGGGTCAGGTAAGTGTGCGATTGTGTGTAGGTTAAAGTTAGGGGGGCTGGTTAGGTGAGTTAGGGTTAGGGCGCGGGTCAGGTAAGTGTGCGGTTGTGTGTAAGTTAGGTTTAGGGGGTGGGTTAGGTGAGTTAGGGTTAGGGCGCAGGTGATGTAAGTGTGCGATATTGACGGACCTTAGGGTTAGGGTTGGGGTTAAGGTAAGTGGATAGCTAGTAGTGTATGTAAAGTTTAGTTTAGGTTTAGGTGTAGGATTTTGTGTGTGTGTGGATTGCTGTTTTTTGTGTGTGTTTGTGTTGTGTGTATGTTTCCCGGAATAGCGATTTTTTTTTCCCTGGGAAAAAATTTGCTATTCTGACTGTTTGATGTTTTCAGATTTCGGTGTTTAGGGTTCGATATTATAACATTTGATGTTTATGAACTTCGATGTTATAATATAGACCCGGAGTTGCCAATATGTAATTCATGTAGACTTTCTCCTTGTAAAGAAAGGGCACTGAGAAGGAATCAGTGACTGCGGAGTCATTCCCAGTGAAACAGTCAGTCCACATTATAAACCACTGGTTGCCACAATTCGCTGCAAACAGTGGTCATGAAAGGCTCTAAGATCAACAGAGACTAGACTGAAGACCTGGAAGCTGACTGGAAAGAAAGCACAGGAGTTCAAGAAATTACTCAGAAGAACTCTAGCACTTCAGGAAGAAGAGGAAATATGTGGAACCAATGAAAAACGGCAGCACCTCTAAACAGGATGTGCAAGGACTCTAGAAAAAATATGCAGCCAAGACAGGCATGGAAGCAAGGTACATAAGGAAAGGTGGCAGTGGCGTGCAAAAGTCCAGGAAGTCATGAAATGCAAGAAAGAAGGATTGCAGGAAAAAGTGGGCTGTAGAAAAGATGGACCAGGCTAGGAAGGAAAACTGGTTGATTAACAAAAAGGCTAAAACAGGAATTGCAATAGCAAAGAGCAAGGCATCACAGCAATCTACCAGCTTCTGGAAAATGACTCAGTAAATTGCACAGAGAAACTCCATCTGGTCGCAAGACAAAGACAGAAAGATAAAAAAGCTAGTCAGACACCCATCATAATGGATGCCAGCAATAACCTACTCAACAGCACACAGAACATTAACGGCAAATGGAAGGAGTATTTTCAGCAACTTCTGAATTAAGAAAACCCGTTAGAGACTGCACTGTCCCAGACACATCCTACAGGGAAAGAGTAGGAGGGGCCCACCTTAAAAGAAGCAAGAACAGCACTGAGGAAAATGAAGTCAGGGATGGTAGCAACCTCAGATTAGGTCACAGGAGATATGATAACAATGTTGGGTGAGATAGGTAAGAAATGGCTCCTGGGGCTACTCATAGCAGGATGGAGAGAAAGGTGTATCCCAGATCATGGGAGAATAAGAATGCTAGTGCCAGTGTTCAAGAACAAAGGAGACATTTACAACTGTGGGCAATACAGTCACATCAAACTCCTGCCACGCTGCATGAACATCTTCGAGAGGGTGACTGATAAACGAATACGAAGAGTAGTAGAATGCAAGATGGGAGATATGCAGCTTGGATTCAGATCAGGATGCATCACAAATGACCCTATGTTTAGAGTAAGGCAGTTAGTTGAGAAGAAGCTAGAGATGAAGAAAAAGTCCAATTTGGCATTCCTAGACTAGGAGAAAGTATATAACAAGTTCCAAAGAAAGCTGATTTGGCAGTCTTGTGATGACTTGAAGTTCCACAAATATTGGTATAATTCTATGTATAAAGACTCAATAACTCAAGTATGAATAATGTTTGGACTCACAGAAGGGTTCTATTTAGGAGTGGATGTGCTTCAGAGTGCACTGTGATGGACTACATTAGCAAACAGGATGGAGGGGACAGCTCAACCAACTTGTTGTATGCAGCTGATGTGACATTAAAGCAAACTCTGAGCTAGAACTTCAGCAAAGGATAGAGGAATGGAATGCAAATCTGAAAGCACATAGGTTGAAACTGAGGACAGATAAGGCAGCTATAATGGCAGCAAATGGGGGAAATCAGGAGAAACTGAGACCTGAGATAGAAGGGAAAGTAGTGGAATGGGTTAACAGCTTCAAGTATCTGGCAGGGGTGGTTGAGGAGAAAGAAAGTCTGAATCAGGAGATCAGATCTAGAATCAGAGGGGCTGCAGCCCATTAGCATAGAGTGTCATGGATAGCGTATTACAGATGAATGCCAAAGAAGCTGAAAAGTAAGGAGTACAAAACAGTGATGGGACCAGTACTACTCTATGGTACAGAAACCTGGATAGTAAAGGCAGAGTATTTGATGAAGTTAGATCTCATAGAGATGAAGTGCCTGAGATGGATGGCAGGATGCACACTGTAGGACAGATGAAAGAAGACATCAGAGCAGTAGCCAAAGTAGCTCCAGTTCCAGACAAAGTCAAAGAGAACAGGTTACTTTGGTTTTCGCACATGTGCAGAAAAGCAGAAGACAATCTAGTTGAGAAGATTTGCAACAGACAGGAAGAAGGCAAGAGGAAACAAGGGCAGCCATCAAAGAGATGGATGGATTTTGTGAGAGAAGATCTCAGGCATGAGTGTAGAAGAAGGTAAGAGAATGGCACTGAATCAAGAGAGATGGATACAGCTGACATGGCACACCAACCCCATGCAGAAAATAGGGCAAAAAGGGGGGTGGATGATGATTATGATGATGATCACTGGCAGACAACAGGCTGCAAAATAAATGGCAAACAGATATCTCTTGCTTTTTACTGTATCATGGATGTCCCCGAGGGTCTATTCTAGGCCCATTGCTTTTTATTGCATTTATTAACAACCTTCACACTGCAAGAAAACATGCTGCTGCCATCCACTACGCAAATGACTCATCCCTAATCTACTCTGTCAAGAATATAAAAAAACTACTAAAGGAAACCAGAGAATGCCTACTATCTATTGAAAGTCAGTTCTATTACTCTTTTCTTAATCCCCCCAAAATCTAAAATAGTTCTTTTTACCACCAAGCAGTTTTCGTGCCTGAAGATTTTTTAAAGGATAACCTCTTCCAAATATATTAAACTTGAACTAGTCACCCACATAACATTTCTAAGGGTCATAACTGATGAAGATTTGAATTTTGATTTTCATCTTAAACAAGCAGGAAAAATATCAAATACTTGGTTCCCATTATAGGATAACCCCTACCTTACAGATGATGGTAAGACAACAATTGCCACAGCTGATATACTCCCCACCCTTCTATATGGTGTTTCAGTTTTTATAAATCTGAAAGTCACTCAATCCCACCCACTTGAACACTGCTGCAATAAAATATCAAAATTTGCTGCTAATATCCCATACAAAATAGGGTCTGTATTATGATATTGCATGCTCAGAAGAGCAAACGACACATAGTTGACCCCATGTAAGCGAAAGCTTACAATGTCGAAACCTCAGAACAAAAATCACTGTCATGCAACAAAAAAAAAAAACTGTAAAACAGTACATAATGTGGGGGACTTCACACCCACACACCCCTACTTAAATATACCAACTCTGAGATCGCACTACAGTGCCGAAAAGGCAAAGTAGTGAAAGCAGCCAAATGAATTCTTTCCCAGGGAAAAAATTCACTTAAAAGCCACTTCGCTATTTTGCCTTTTCGCACTTTTCAGTTCAACAAAGACATATTCGACAGCCTGAGTCTGCGAAAGTGTAATAGGGAGCCTACAAAATATACTGTTTATTTCTAAAACAACTTCAGTGGGCTGAAATGCAACATACTCTAACTTTCTCTCAGTTAGTCCCTGCACACAATCAAGTACAAATCAGATAATTGCGCCAGCATCAGTAACATAATTCAACACTACTCCACAAATGGAACCCATCATCCCACAGACAAACACCTATTACTATTTATAAAAATCTAATAACTCTGCAGGTGACTCTCTCTCTATACTCATATGTATCCAAAATCTTGAACTCCATCCCACTCACCCTAAAACAAACCCATCACTTCATAAAATTTAAACATCTAGTGGAGACATGGGCATTTTCATGGCATTCACCAGGATATTATCTAATATGTTGCATATCCACTAAACTTCATCCTCAAAATACCATACATTTCTAGTCACAGTTAATTCTTATAGACCATCTTTAATCTACCCTCTTCTGGCTACCTGTTCTTTTCCTATCAATCTCCTGCTGCCACAAGCTCCCATGCCTTTTATCTAAACCCTCCATTAAAGCTTCTTTTCCTGCACAGCTCATCAAACTTACTTCACTATGTTCCTCTACCTTTTAACTCAGTATACCTGCATCTTTTTGCTGTTATTCTACTTGCTTCATATTCTTCTCTTCTGTCTTATAACTCAGTAGCTCAACATCTACATACCACGTCACTCATGATATCATAGCCCTCTTACTGTACCTGTTGCAGCTAAATCACTCGTATACAAATGCTGTACATAACCCTAAATCCAGAAAGCAGTATTAACAATGTTGTCTTGTACTGTAGTTTCTCTACTTATTTGCTGTTGATTGCTCACACATATCTCAATCCCTTTCTGTTGTATTGCTGGTTAATTAAAGTCCATAGCCATATCTGTAACGTACAATGAAATGACACATTTCTGTAGTGCAATAGCTCTACTTAACTGTTCTGAATGTTTTGGGTATTTTATTTCTTTTCTCTTTTGGTTTTAATACTTTTTATATTGTAACTATAAACCGACAGTGTTTGTATTGCTTTTATTAGACTTTTACTTCTCTTTCTTACTATAACCTTTTGTAAACATAATGTAAATATTTTGTGTGTAGTTTTTCTCCCCAGGTCTCCTCTAAAAATGGGCCATGTGTCCTATTGGACTATCTCAATAAACAAATGCTAACAAATAAGTAAATAAATAATAGCTCTCTTCTCCAATCAATAACCTATGCCATATTGATCATTTATTTGTCTTATTCACATAGCACGCTTACTTGCTCTGATTTGCCTCTACTTTTTTTCTAGCTTATATCTTAAGGCCTACAATCTTTACTTTCCTTTCCCTCTACCTCTTATTTTGTATTTCAGCTCTATTCCCTTCCTCACAACTTATAAGGTCTCATTCTTTTTCTTATGCTGTTTTACATAAACGGTGCTTTCTTAAAGCACACGTTTAACTTAAAACATGCCACTCCTTATATTCTATGCTTGTAATACTTTTAGTTAAATGTTGATGCTCTATCATTTTCATATACTCCTGTTCTTACATTCACCTTTTATTACATGTCTAATGTATTTGTTTTAAGATTCTATTTACTTTTTTTGGCTTATGCAAATCTTGTATACTCTGTCTATTTCATAAGTTGTTGCATGCTATTTTTCTGGAACTTTTCTCCCCAGGCCTTTGCTGAAAAGGTTTTTATCGCAGTTTGATTATCCTGGTCAACAAATGCAACATATATACATGCATGCATGCATAAATACAGCTTGAGCTCATATCATTACCTTCAGTTTGTGCAGCTGATGAGTTAATGAATATGTTCCGTCTTCTGAATCTGGAGTAATTTTTGCATAAGTACCTTGGCCATTTTTACCGTCGCCACATTTACTTGTTGGCTTATTTGAAACAGCATTAAAAATCATTACCTTAGTATTGGCAACCTATCACCTTTGAGCATTAATTGCACAATTCACAAGACTGTTATT
>NC_056729.1:223644272-223709272 GCF_019279795.1 Protopterus annectens | reverse complement strand
CTCGAGCACTGAAATGCAGGAAATCAGTTCAAAACAGTTCAAAACACGATCACCAACTGTAGTATAAAATCCAAGCAGTTTATTGGTATAAAACTGTTAGCGCTTTCACCCTTAGGCTTCTTCAGACAGTTACAAAAGAAAAGCATGCCTATTCCAATTTAAATACTGGAGCACTGTTGGTGATAGGTTAAACCCAAGCACATGTCAAACACTAATTACTATGCATCTAGAAGACTGCTCAATATACAAATAAAGACACAGTACTTCAAATTCAACAAGGCTAACAAGCGCTAAATATTAAAAACAAAAAATAAAAAATAAAAACATCTAAAAACTGTCACATAGACAGCATTTACATATATCATCATCAAAGACATCAAAAACATTATGGTCTAAAACATCTCCTTTTCCTTAACACAGGGGTTATATTGACCTTGTCATTGAGTCCTGGGAACTTATCTGCCCTACATCTGATGATCCATTGCATCTCTCTCTCTCTCTAAGGTATGATTGATAATGTCCCCCCCTCTCTTACTAAGACGTACTACCTCTATAACACAAAATGAGAAAGTATGCTGTGGGCTAGTGACTTTAACATGTCTGGCTAAGGCATTCGTGGTGTTAGCTGTCCTAATCTGATATATATGTTCCCTCACCCGCTCCCTCAAAGTCCTATTGGTTTTACCTATATAGAATGAGGTGCAGGCAGAGCACCTAGCCAAATAGACTACATTAGAATCTAAGCAATTGGTACCTGTAGAGAACTTAAACTCATAATTAGTAACAGGATGGATGAATGAAACCCTAGTATCTATAAACCCACACTGGTTACAACTACCACATGGGTGTGTATTCAATGTTGATCCATTCATACGTCCTAAAACTGGTGAAACAGGCCTATGACATAGCATACTCTTGAGGTTGGGTTTATTCTTATAGCTGATGGAAGGTTTCAAACCCACGATTCCCTTGACCACAGGATCCAGAGTCAAGATCTCCCATCTATCTTCCATAAACCTCCTAATAGACCTGGCATCCTTGGTATAAAAAAGGGGGGGCTCTAACGATACCTTGTGGGAGCCCGTTACCTATAGATTCAGCATCATCGGCTACCCCTAGATCTGAAAAATAGGGTCTGGCCACAGTACTACGTAACGAATCCACCTCTGTTTTCATCCTACTGAAAGTACCTGAGTCATAACCTTTCAGTAGGATGAAAACAGAGGTGGATTCGTTACGTAGTACTGTGGCCAGACCCTATTTTTCAGATCTAGGGGTAGCCGATGATGCTGAATCTATAGGTAATGGGCTCCCACAAGGTATCGTTAGAGCCCCCCCTTTTTTATACCAAGGATGCCAGGTCTATTAGGAGGTTTATGGAAGATAGATGGGAGATCTTGACTCTGGATCCTGTGGTCAAGGGAATCGTGGGTTTGAAACCTTCCATCAGCTATAAGAATAAACCCAACCTCAAGAGCATGCTATGTCATAGGCCTGTTTCACCAGTTTTAGGACGTATGAATGGATCAACATTGAATACACACCCATGTGGTAGTTGTAACCAGTGTGGGTTTATAGATACTAGGGTTTCATTCATCCATCCTGTTACTAATTCTGAGTTTAAGTTCTCTACAGGTACCAATTGCTTAGATTCTAATGTAGTCTATTTGGCTAGGTGTCCGCTGCACCTCGCTCTATATAGGTAAAACCAATAGGACTTTGAGGGAGCGGTGAGGAACATATATATCAGATTAGGACAGCTAACACCACGAATGCCTTAGCCAGACATGTTAAAGTCACTAGCCCACAGCATACTTTCTCATTTTGTGTTATAGAGGTAGTACGTCTTAGTAAGAGAGGGGGGGACATTATCAATCATACCTTAGAGAGAGAGATGCAATGGATCATCAGATGTAGGGCAGATAAGTTCCCAGGACTCAATGACAAGGTCAATATAACCCCTGTTTTAAGGAAAAGGAGATGTTTTAGACCATAATGTTTTTGATGTCTTTGATGATGATATATGTAAATGCTGTCTATGTGACAGTTTTTAGATGTTTTTATTTTTTATTTTTTTTTTGTTTTTAATATTTAGCTTGTTAGCCTTGTTGAATTTGAAGTACTGTGTCTTTATTTGTATATTGAGCAGTCTTTTAGATGCATAGTAATTAGTGTTTGACATGTGCTTGGGTTTAACCTATCACCAACAGTGCTCCAGTATTTAAATTGGAATAGGCATGCTTTTCTTTTGTAACTGTCTGAAGAAGCCTAAGGGTGAAAGCGCTAACAGTTTTATACCAATAAACTGCTTGGATTTTATACTACAGTTGGTGATCGTGTTTTGAACTGTTTTGAACTGATTTCCTGCATTTCAGTGCTCGAGGAGTCTACAATTTATCAGCCGTCAGACCCAGCGCATGGTGGTGTTTGTTATTTACATATCAATATCAATTAATCATTATAAAATGCTCTATTATTTGTTTGGGTCTTGCTTTATATAGCATTGCCCTGGGAATGGCCCATTTACAAGAAAGTTTTTCACTTCACATCCATTTGAAAAATTTAGCCCTTATGTGTTGTTAGCATCAAACATTCTCCATTCTTATTTTCTTTTGTTTAAAAACAGAGCTTCTGGAAAACACCGCCATACATGATGTAACCTCCTGCTCAGTGTCATAGGTTCATAGGTTCATACTAGGCTATCTGCCCTAGGGCATTTATAAGCCTAGCCAGAATGTGTTTGGCTTTCGCCACCCATTTTAAATTTATATTGCTATGCCCTTTTTCGAGGTTAGTATACTGTGCCTCTATCTAACAGTGACACAGAAGTGATACCTGGGGTAAACCTACGATCTCCCATCCGTTCATCAAGATTCCTCTTGAAGAGAGTCAATGAGGGACTCTGTCTAACCTGGACTGAGATTTTATTCCAGAGTGAAGGGAGCCTCTGGGTTATGAATCTTTCCCTCCAGCATGTCCTATTTATTTCAGTGCTGAGTTTCTTTGCTTTTAGCCATACTAGTTTATCATCTGATGTATAAAAAAAAACACCTTGCCTCCCCCACCCCCAAAAAGAGGCTACTAGCCTAGTGGGATTAACATGATCAACAATGGCTAAATAAATTAAAAAATAAATAAGTAAATACACTTTGTCAACAAAATTGGTGACAAAATGAATGATCAGCAATTTAGCCATCCATATTTAATCCCTTGTTCCAGAAAATGCAATATAAATAATATTACTGTAATATGTTTTATTACAGAGAACCAAAACACAGTCCCATTTTAGTCAATGGCATATGCTTGCTTCCATTTAATTCTTTGGATTCCAGAAACTGGAATCTAGAACATTAACATTACATTGCCTTTTTATGAAGAGTAGGGTGGTGACTGCTTAACTAAATAAGCAGACATTTCTTAATACAACAGCAAAGAAAGTAAGCTAGTTGCTATTAGATAGCTAAAAGTTGAAAACTGAAGCTAACAAGTAAATAACAATTTGTTTGCTTCAAAATAGAAAAACAGCTAGCTATAATAATTCTAAGGCTCCCATTAAACATTACAGCATTTGTTTTGCAGTGGTAACACATCCAGTTATTCTGCAAGAGCAACATAAATTAACAATCGAATGAGCCATAGACAACATAAGCCCATATCCTTGAAGCAACCATTCTGGATATTTATTTTCTACTTTTGCACCACACAATTTCATAAGTGTCAGCCTACAATTTACTTTTGACTGCTGATACTCACATGATGTACAGTTCTGATATTGCTTCTAAAGCAGCTTACATTTTCCTTGACTAGATGAAAATGCATCTTTTTTTGTCATTTCTGCTGGCATTATAACTATACATATATATCTTTAATCTTAAAATAAGATTTTGTTATAATTCTGGGAAACTGATCTCAAAACAACAAACTTAAATTTGAGAATGTGAATAGCTTCTTTAATATGGTTAGTGTAGTTAAGAACACTGGTAACTACAAATATTTACCAACAAACATTTATTCAGTCTGACCATATAGGTTCATATACACCAGTGAACATATCTAGTCAGATTGGATAGATGTTTGCAGCTCTTTAGAAAATGGATAGTATGGTAAAAAAGTGGAAGGCTTATAATTGACCTTTTAGATATCTTAAAATGGCATACATAGTTTGACATGTGTTTGATTAAATCCCGGAAGGTGAAACTAGTCTGGGCTTAAATGTGAAACATACTCACTCTTCTTTGTAAATGCTTTCTTTTCATCTTGAGTGTCCCACCTAAACTGTTCCGCTATGTTACACCTTTTCCCTCCAATTATCTTGTAACTTCTTTTAACTCTTCCTAGCTGGTATTTATAAGAAGATATTGATACAAAACATACATATTTACTTTCGCCTTCTTATTCATTGAGACCTATCAGGGAAAAGTTGGATGTCCTGACATAGTCAGACAGTCACTAATAATGAGAAAAACACATATGTTGCTATACTTTGGCATTGGACATATTCATTTGGATTGCTGAAAGCTCTTCAAAACTGTTCACAGTATGACAATATGTGCAGGTAGGTTCCCCCTTGAGTGCAGTCCCTTAGATATAACAATATGTGCAGGTAGGTTCCCCCTTGAGTGCAGTCCCTTAGATATGACAATATGTGCAGGTAGGTTCCCCCTTGAGTGCAGTCCCTTAGATATGACAATATGTGCAGGTAGGTTCCCCTTGAGTGCAGTCCCTTAGATATGACAATATGTGCAGGTAGGTTCCCCCTTGAGTGCAGTCCCTTAGATATGACAATATGTGCAGGTAGGTTCCCCCTTGAGTGCAGTCCTTTAGATATGACAATATGTGCAGGTAGGTTCCCCCTTGAGTGCAGTCCCTTAAATATGACAATATGTGCAGGTAGGTTCCCCCTTGAGTGCAGGCCCTTAGATAAGTACGCAAACACTTTGTTATTATTTTCCCATTGTTTTACACATAACATGTAACAGTACATGCTATCGTCAAACAACATGTACAATATTAATGATAAGTAGATAGTATCTGTTATACTCAATCAAGCCATAATGCAGCTGCACTACAATGACAGCAAAAGCTGACACGACTTAAAATGATTTTGACAAAAAGACTTGAGATCAGCACAAGGTAACTCATGTGGATTTATTTCCATTTGTCTTTGGTAAGACATTTTGTAAAAAACACTACTACTGTTAGCTGATGCATCATTAAACACAATTCAGTACACGCAGATCTAAACTCAGACTTTCTAGGTACTTGAAAAGGCCACCACATGAATGAGAGATCAAGTTCTTGTGTTTTGTACTTTAAGGGGTAGTTAGGTATGAGAATGTGAAAGGAGATAGACAGACATGATCAGAGGTCTCAAAAGATTAGTCAAGAAGAGCATACTTGGCAGCATGTTTGACTTCAGAGAGAATAGAATGGGAGAGATGGGGCACATGACAATAAGTCTAAATGCGCACAAAATAGCTAAAGGTCAAGCTTAGGCACATTACAGTGAACATCTTCAGTAGAGATAAACAGTACGATCGACTGAAGAGAAGTGAAGCGAAGTGTCACGAGTTTCAATTGTACGAAATGGAGAAAGCTACAGCCACAGTTTTTTAATTTAGGTGGGACAGGACTGGGCACCATTCCAGCAGATATAATAAGCATTATGAAACCTAAAAGGAGAAACCTGTGGAGCACTACAGCTATGAAAACTAAATGGGATCAGTCTATAGAAGCAAGATCTTGTTCAGCAGTGTGCTCTAGGTTTTTGTGAGTCCATACACTTTCATCATTCATGTCCCAAAAAAGTTGTAATAATCAGACTGAGAACCAAATGAAAAAAATAAAAAATAAACCAGCATGACATCTTGTCTAGAGAACATATAGACGTTAAGCCATTTATCCACAGCAAGACTATTATTGATTGAGTTTTTACTTATTGACATCTCAGTGTGCTGCCCGTTCTTTGAAAAAAAAGTGACTCACATTAAAAAACTTTCAGTTTCCCCTTATTTCTTTCTTGATTCTATTTTTGTAACATTTTATTACAGATATGAAAAAATAAAATATAGAAACTAAAAGTTGATTGAGCTGTAAGATGGAGAACACCAAGTAGTATTACCGGTTTGTCTTCCGAGATCCAAATCCAATACCCACAACACAATATCTAATAATAAGAATTGTTCTGACATAAAAATTGTTATGTTAACACACTGCAAGCATCTGGAAACATCTGCAGGTCCTTTGAATTCATGAACAATAGCATTTCACACAACCCATCTAGCAGATTCTAACTTTGCACTGAATCTGCTACCAGTCCATCTCTTTGTTTATTTGTTTTTAATTCATTATGATGTGGAGGTATGTTCCATTAAAAAAAAAAGAAAGCTGATTCAGAATGCATGTACTTTGAGCATCAGTAAAAGATACAGCTGTCTGGAATTGGAAAAGGAAAGGCAGATATACTCCTTTAGAAGAGAAACATATTAATACATGGTATGCGGCTTTGTAAGCACTGTAAGGAAGGAAGCATGGAATAAGAAATGGAGGAGATGAGCAGATAAGTATGGATAGGGTGGAATTAGAAGGAGTGCGGTACAATGAGGAGCACACCATGCCATGCAGCTGAAGCATTTAAGTGATAGTAACCATGGAACTATGCAAAATGACGATGGTATATAAAAAAGTCTTGGTATAACACTGCAGTTTGTTAATCCTACATAGGGTGGATCCTGTAGTCATTAAATCAAGAAGAGAAGCATACCTCCATTGATAAATAGTAGTGACCCATCACTAATCTCATCAGAATGTGTGTGTGTGTGTGTGTGTGTGTGTGTGTGTGTGTGTGTGTGTGTGTGTGTGTGTGTGTGTGTGTGTGTGTGTGTGTGTGTGTGTGTGTGTGTGTGTGTGTGTGTGTGTGTGTGTGTGTGTGTGTGTGTGTGTGTGTGTGTGTGTGTGTGTGTGTGTGTGTGTGTGTGTGTGTGTGTGTGTGTGTGTGTGTGTGTGTGTGTGTGTGTGTGTGTGTGTGTGAGTGTGTGCGTGTGTGTGTGTGTGTGTGTGTGTGTGTTTGTGTGTTTGTGTGTGTTCGTGTGTGTGTTTGTGTGTTCGTGTGTGTGTGTGTGTTTGTGTGTTCATGTGTGTGTGTGTGTGTGTGTGTGTGTGTGTGTGTGTGTGTGTGTGTGTGTGTGTGTTCATGTGTGTGTGTTCGTGTGTGTGTTCAATGGCAGAACATGAACACCCTCAGAAGTTTAGAGCATTTGGCTTCTTGCCACACATAAATCCCAGACAGCAGCCGATATGAAAAGTATTCAGTTATCAGCTCAGCATAATGAAGGAATTGATTTGGGAAGGGTGTTTGTGAGTGACCGGTTCTGGCTTACTATATTGGGGAAGGGAGCTGGGTGGTTCTGCCTCAGAAGCTTTTGAATGACCAACTTTCTGCCATGGACAGAGATGCGAGCTACTATGAGATTGTTTCTGAGGAAATGTTAATCATTATGTTTATTTATTTTTATTTATGTTTGTTTATCTGGGGAAGTAGGCTTATCCACAAGGGACCAGCTTCGGATACAGCCCGTTCATGTTTACATACAAGGGAATATGCAGTGAAATAATGGTCCAACATTCACATAGCAGCAACAAGAAATAAAAAGTATATAGAGTAAAGCAACACAGCTGCAAGTTCAGTCAAGGGTTATTTAATAATTCACTCAATGGGGTGTGGTTTACATAAATGTGAATAGATTCTGAATGAGTTAAACTGAGGTCTATAAGTATTTACAAGTGCATTTCTGTAAAGAATTCCTAATTATAAGATGAGAGAAGAAAAAGAAACATGAGAGGGAAGTACACTTACCTAGTGAAGACAGGAGTGGAGCGGAGAGAGTGATAGATTAAATTCACTGATGGAGAGACAGATCTGCATAATAGGGACAAAAGTCAAAAGGAGGGGATAAGGTTAGTGGCTAGGAGTCTTCCAGTCTGTGTGTGTGTGTGTGTGTGTGTGTGTGTGTGTGTGTGTGTGTGTGTGTGTGTGTGTGTGTGTGTGTGTGTGTGCTATCAGCAGAAACCATGAATGACTTAGACAGGAAGTTGACAGTTGATAGCCGTGTCAGTGCAGTTATGATATTAGGGGTTGGATAAAGCATTTACATACTAATCTGCCTTACAGCTGGCCTATTTGTCTGGGTCTAAATTAGCTGTAATAAATGATATTACAGATGGTGGTGGTAGCACATGGAAAAAGCATTTTCTACAGAAGTTAGTGTGGCATTAAGCCTGTTGAGTATGAGGTGATTGCTGCCTTGAGAGCAAAGTTAATATGGGGTGTCTCTAATAGTTATTCTGCTACTTAAGAGAGTACAGTGTCATGGTATAGTGTTTTGTGGGCTAGGCAATGAATCAGCGGGTTAGGGTGCTCTCTTATGTGGATACAGTTTGTCCTTAGAGCGTTATGGAGTAGTGTTCATTTCTAGGTGAATCAGCAGATTTTGTATGACAGGATTTATAGGACTTTCAGTTTTACTGTGGATGAGTATGCAAATAGGGGTAGGACATGTTTAAACTAAGGTTGCAGGGCACTTTTACTGATAGCTTTCCTTCCATCTGGGCTGAGCAATTGTGAGATTTTGAAACTGTTAGAGAGTGTGGTTGATTTTAACTGTTACGTTGCCAACATGTAGTGTCATGTTTAGGCCGAGATCAACATTAACTCAAAGTGTTTAAAGTAAAATATCTATTCAGTCGAATGTGGGGTATATGACAGATGGAGGGCAGGGTAAGTAATTTAGTTCTTGTAGATCTGAAGAACATAGGCTTGTTTTATCTAGGTTGCAAGAGAATGGTTTTGCAGTTGTTGGTGGAGTGATAGATGACATATCAACGTAAAAATGACATTAGAGGTCTTCATGTCTAGGGATAGTGAATTAATGAAAATGCTGAAAAGAACTGAAGCAAGAAAAGGACTCTTGTGGTACACCTACTTAGACTGGGTGAGCATGAGTTAAAAATTTGTTATATTTAATGGAGTCAGTCTTATGGCTGCTGTAGTTGTGGAAGCAATGTATAGTTGAGGTACCAAAGCAATGGATTTAGAAAGTGCAACAAAAAGTGTGCCTGTGTGGAAGCTTTGATTTATGCGAGTATGGTGTCCAAAAGTATATGTACTACTGTCTGGGTACTTTTGTTCTTTAAAGGTATATGTTTGTGATGAAAGGATGGTGATGGGTCTAAATTGGGGAAGTTGAGAAGAAAGTAATTTTCCATTTTAGAGATTTGAGGCAAAATAGGAGTAAGTATGGTTTGGGGGGTTCTGGGATTGTGAGCTCATCTGGGGGTAAGGGTATGTGCGAATGGTTGAATTTGACAGCTAAGCCAGAGGCATTGATTTGTTTTTTGACCTCTTTCCACAACATTTTGGGAATGGAGAAATAGTTTTATTGCCTGTTGAGGAGATACATAGTTTTAGCTCTACAAATCTCTTTTTAGCTTTATTGCATTGGTCATTAAAAACACTGTGGTCTTGCGGAGTGTGTTTCTTTCCATTCTTGCCAGTCTAGAGCCATTTATTTTTGGATTGGTGAGGGCTCTTGATTAAGTCATAGTGGGTGAGAAGTCTTGTAAAAGGGTCATTTATGCAAAGACATACTTTTGGATAATGTGAAGGGCTATGTCAAGGAGAGAGGCTGCATCACTGCTGTTAGAGACAGAGAAGAGTATTTGCCAATTAATGCTTCTAATGACATTCTTGATTACTTGAGAGGTGATGGTAGCTTTAATGTGGATTTGCTAGAGTATTGTTGGGGTGTTTGTTGTTTTTAGACTTTATTTAAAGGAATAGTG
Source organism: Protopterus annectens (assembly GCF_019279795.1). Classification (NCBI taxonomy): domain Eukaryota; kingdom Metazoa; phylum Chordata; order Ceratodontiformes; family Protopteridae; genus Protopterus; species Protopterus annectens. The sequence goes on along the minus strand of NC_056729.1, from coordinate 223,699,432 downwards.
CAGTGGTTGCTACTGTTAGGAAGGTGAGTCATTGGGGAAGTGATGCCCCGGGACTATTCATTTATTAAAACATCTATTAGTGATCATGAGCTTGTGATATTAGAGTTGTTGGGTTCTTGGATTGGTTGGCATAGGTTGTAGTCAGAGAGAAAAGTGTATAAATATTGTTTATTTTTGCCTAGGAAGTTAATACCGTGGTAACTTAAGATAAGGGTATGCTTGTGTGTGTGGCATGGTACAGCGATTGTTTCTATTAGATATTAAAAAGCTGTGACTGAAACAAAGGAGGTTACTAGAATGCATCAATGGTTAAGAGTTTATTTCTCAGAAAGGAGAACTCCACTATGATCCTGTTTGGGCCATGGACCTCTGATAGAGCTTAGGTTGCAATAAGCTTGCATTTTATGGAGGACTTTAAATTATTAAGCGTCTTTCACCTATCTGCTTACCAGGTTGGTCAAAACGGACAGTGTTGGGGTTAGGAAACAGTGGGTGAATAGTTAAAAGATTGCGGCTTGATCCATGTTTCTATAAAATGTCTGTAGTTTGTTGTGTGAGCCATATTTGGATTTTGGCAGCTTGTTGTTTTGGCTGCAGTAGTGGTTAGGTGTTTTGGTTTGTTTTTCTTTATAGTGGTAGTGATTGAGTTGATAGTGTGGTAGTTGATGTGGGACCTGGCTTGGTTTGGATATCTTCACAAAGTATCAATAAAGTAATGAGTAAGTTGGCATGGGTTTGGGGGAGGCTGAGTAAGATGAATCTCATCTCATCCACCAGAAAGCATAGGACCATCAAAGGACAACTTAAGCAACTAGAGTAACAGAAGCTGGTGACATGTGTCAATACAGGGGCAGAAGAGCTTCATGACAGGGTCAGTGACAAAAAAAATGCTGAAAGCTATTTAGTGTCAAGTTTTACACATAATGTCACCATGGAATAAATGGAGCTGCAATTTAAAGTGAAACATAATGGATGAGAGTAATCATGTGAAAGTATTGGGCATCTGGCTAGCTGAACAGAGTAGAACGCTAATGCAGGATAGAGAAAAAGCCTGGAAAGAAGAACAAAAATATAAAATACCACAGTATCTTCAAAACTTCAGAATGCTTTGCACTTGTACTAAAAGCAAATAAATAAAGATAAAAACTATACTGTAATAACTTACAGAATAATAGTAAACACAACCATAAAAAATTGTGAGCAACTATTAAATAAATCTTGCATCTTGGCCAACCTACTCAACCCTAACTCATCTCCAAATAAAACAGAACTGGAAATCAGAATGCAATTCAGTTCTTATTTCAAATATAGTACAGCATCAGTGACCAAGGATTTACCGCAATGTAATTCAACTCTTATTTCAAAGATGGTATAGCATCATTAACCAAGGATTTACCAATACTAATCCTAACCCTGCTCATTAGCCATGTATTACCACATCCACTTTCAAATCTGAAGCCATATCCTGTATAAAGATACTCTTAAACCAGGCTCTACTTCAGCTCATGCTTTTACATTTGAGTACCTTAAAATAGAAGCTGATAGCATCGCCTATCCTGTCACAATCCTTTTAAGCAGGTCAATCTGGAAAACGCACATTCCCACACACTCTGGGAAAAGTCCCACATTATCCTTCTTCACAAAAGTAGAAATTCAAAAGATATCACCAACATTAAACCTATAGCAATCTTATCCCTCTCTCCAAAATACTTGAAAAATGTATTCAAAAACAATTGCAAACTATCTCCTGCAGGAAGATCTCTTGTCCTACAGATACTGCGACCAAGGCTTACTATTTATTAGTTCACATCTTCCCTTGCAATTCCTCTACTTCAAGCTTCAGAAGTTACAGTTCTCAGAATTACAGTACTTTTTTCACACTGAACAAGCAAGGACGAAAAGAAAGGCAAAGTTAGAACTAAAACAATTAATTGTCAAAGAACACAAGTGTATTGAGGCCATAGTCAGATCTGACAGATGCAAATTAAGTACTCGTGTAATGAGAATTCTAATGATGACACACACTAGCAATATTAATTGTACAGTGCAGATCGTACAGGGCTGACATGTGGTATGTAGGGTTTGAACATAACAAAGGCATACCTAGATATTTCAATTACATTGCTAGATTTATAAAACATCTAAATTCATACCGTTTGTAAGAAGTTTCTAATACTACTGTGAAACATGAGAGAATTTTTGGACTTCCACTTGCATTGCCAAACATCGGTTTCTGGTCAGAAAACTGGAAGGATGTTTGTAAGCTGCAAATTATACCACTGCTGCTCTAAAATTGATCTGTAGACATTTCTGAAGCATAAACCCCAAATGACTTGTGGTGATATGAATGCAAAAAATGAATGCAGTGTCAAAGAACAGAAGCATTTTGCTTTGTAACAGCAGCAGCAGTGCTATGGAATGAGTTGAAAACATGGCCAATTTAAGGTGGATGTGATGTTCACAGCATAATAAAATGGAACTCTTCACTGCATTGTTCTGTGTCATATGATACTGCAAATGAAACATAGATTTTATTTCCATTATTTATTGTGATATCAGTAAAGTGTTTTCTAAACTTCTAGATGTCTTTACCAGTTCCTTGTAGTTTAAAGGAAAACCCCACCTTTTCCTGCAGTTTAACTTGTCTCTTAGGTTGTATTTCTCCCTACGGTATGGTTCCAGTATTGTGTAAGTACCAAAAAAACTGCTTGTACTTTATAATACTTTCATTTTCTTGTTTGGTATCAAAGGAAGGGAAAGTCCATTCACTTTTTTCTAAGCTTAAATTCTCACATACATAGCAGAGAAATTTGTCTCTATATGCACAACATAACCACAGACAGAGAAATCTGTATTTTACCGTGTCAGGTACTGCTGGCAATCTTCTAAGGACAATTCCTGCTGATGTCAGGAGCTCAGCAACTGCTATTAAAAGACACAAGTGTGAAACTGTTTTCAGTGTCTTTATTATAGAGAGGAAGAGAACTTACACTGATTCATGGCTGCTTCCAGTGTAGCCATAACTTTTATAGCAAAATAATTAGATCAGTCAAGGGTTCAAAGGCAGTTGTCACCTCTTCTGACAAATTTATATAAGTGACATCACAGTACTGAAATGTTAATATTTAAATGTTGGTTGCTTACATTACTAAATATATTTAAATATAGTATCAGAGATGTTTGTGACATCTAGAGAAAGTTGGAACATGTTTTTCTTGTAATTCTTGTAAAGTATCAACACATTTACCATTTTCACCCCCCGGACAGAACTAACCATATCAGGACTGCTCTGCAGGAAATGAGACAGGTTGCTACCCTATCAAATAGGTGCACTGATACTGTTTTATAAAAATATATTTTATGCTTTCTTGTGACATCCTTCCATAGATGGAGTGCATGAGCATTTTCCAGTCTACAAAGGAAATACAACCATTGATGGCAACCATGATATGCAGCTGAATTTACTTTTGCATGCATGTGCTATGTGCCTTTTCAAGAAAGACTTTAAGAAATATGTATCTCTATAAAGTACATACGTGTGCATAGAAGTGTGTGCGTGTGTGTGCGTCTGCATGCACGTACACATCTAGTGATACATTTCTTCCAATTTCGTAGTTGGGTAACTTTTTCATGTAAAAATGTCCTTTAAAGTATTCGTATTGCACAATGCAATCACCAAGACTGTCTTTCTAGCAATCTGGTATAAAAGGTTCATCTTAATGTATGTGTATTATGCATTCTATTTAATTCACTCCCCGGGATTCATGAAGCTCGGCGCAAGGCCGGTGTAAGGCTTGCGCCGGCGGTGCAGTGAATAGTCAGCGTAGCAGCGCCATATGCATAGTAATGAGTGCGCACCGCAACCACAGACACATGCGTAGGGCACGTGAGCGAGCCCAAGTAGGATGCGTCCGAAGGCGTGGCCAAGCTGGCAGGCGATGAGCAACCTAAAGTGCTGACTTCCACAGGCCGCCCGTAATAGTAACCGCACCAGCCAGGGCCCGTGGAGAATGAAACGTACGCAGACTATGCAACATAGTACCCGTCCCAACAAAACGGAGAACCAAACATCAACCCACAAAGCCCTAAGTGTACCCGTCCAAGGAACAAAGGATACGCGTAATACCGTGTCCGTCCCGCAATGCACTGTCAGTGGGCATACCCAGTGAAGGTGTACTGCAGCATGTCAGCGCGCCGCACCGACATAGAAGTAGCGACATGGGCATGGTCACCAGCAGTAGTGAGAGTACACAGCCGGGTAGCCGTGTCGATATAACAAGAAGAAGGAAACAAGATACCCTAAACACAGGCAAACATGTGCATAGCAACATGTACCACACCCAGCAACGTGCTCGTCGCATACACATAGGACGGCGTATGTCTAAGCGTAATATCCAGAAGCAGAACTCATGCATGCAAATGTAATACACAATAGCCCCATCATAGCATGTATCCCGCACCCATGTACGACAGTGCACCCAACTCAGCTAGCAGCCTTGCGCAGCTACACACCTACACACAATGGGCATACCTGAAATGTGGTAAGAAGTATTGTCTTAGGCAGTGCCACGCGGGCAAATATGTACCCAACATGTTAACAACCCACCTCAGGTACAGATATGCAAATGGCTGCATGTGAATGTGTCGGCAGAATGTGTACATCCCGCATGTGGTATGGACCTGTCCAAACCCCATAGGCGTGCACACGCCACGGTGCACATAACTGTACACATCTGGACAAGGCGGTATGTTCAACCACCGTACCGATGATTAGCTATGCAGACATGTCAAACACAACACATATAGCGGAACATCTGCCTACCAAACAGGACGCCCTAACAGGGTGCCACAGGCACAGAAGGGGAAGGTGGGACATCACATGTTGAGAGTAGCGTTGCTGGATGGCCAAACACCCACGGCCAACGCAAAGGACGGAATAACATGAATATGCCCGGATGGATGGGTATGTCATAGTATGGGAATAGGCCAAGACAACCACCATAATAGCCATGTGTACCACATACAAACAGCCAGTAACACGCAGTAGTAATGCATGAAGGCATACACGACTGTGGGAATAGCACAGGACATATGGCACGTGCCAAGTGTAGATGCATGACACAAAACTCCAGGATGGCTCCCCCTGCAAAGAGGAACATGTGCCAACCCCACCTCCCACAGATGTACCGGCAGTGAAAACACATGCCAAACACACACCAACACTACCTTCCATCCCACGACCGCAACGGAGGCTGGTCAAAGACCACCATGACGCGTGCACAAACAGGGACACGTGTAACCGTTGCCTTAACACCCCCCCATAGGCCAAAGAATAATAGAATGGACATATGCATGTAATGCTGTGAAGGATGTGTGGTAGTCCTCAGTATCACAGAGGTAGGGACACAGATACACTGTAATCAACCGTGACGTATGTGCACTGTAGACAGCATACCTGCAGGTAATACAGAGGTCAATCACGTGCCACAGAAATATACACATGAGAAAGAGGATAGGGGATACACAAGTGTGAATGGGACAAACTATGAACATAGGTTCATAGGTCCATAGGTACAGAGTAGGCTATCTACCCAAGGTCAGCCATAACCCTAGGCCATAGTTAGGATTTCTTTGCCAACCCTCCGGTCCGGAGATAAAATGCCTATTATATTGCTGTACCTCTGTCAAGCAGTGACAATGATGTAATCCCTGGGGTATATCTGCAATCCCCCATCCAACGGACAAGATCCCCCCTCGAACAAGGCTAGCATGGTTCTCTGCCTCACATGTACTGTGATGTAGATCCACAGCATAGTGAGTGTCTGGGTGACGTATGTGTCACTCCAACACATCCTATTAATGACCGTGTCAAGGTTCACGTCACCTGCCCTTGTGGTTCCGAGGGATGTAGATCCAGTAGGTGAAGCATAGTCATCAAATATGGGTCGACATGGCCTCGTATGTCAGGCACAGGTCAACACCGAACAAGAGGTATATGACTGAATGGAGCAGGAGTCCTAACAGTGGGGCAGCATAACACAAATCCCTGACACCCTGCATCTGTCTGACAATTAACCTATGGGGCCTTCCGAGCTGCTGTAGGTGTCGGGTCAGATACCCTCCGAATGGGGCAATGTACTCGATCATAGGTGTAACATGTAATGAGTACAAGGAGACGATGACCTACCCTGATCTAGATGTGAATCCCTGCACGATCAGGTGGGCAATGTAGAAGTTCTACCGAACCACGATAGCAACGTGTGTGTGTCGAGCGAATGGTGACCGACAACCTGGGTCCCCAGATCCCTGGTAATTACCCCGTGCTCAGTGGACTGCCACCCATATGCCGGACAGGGGTGACCTCGTTCTTCCCGACGGGTATGACTATGCATTACCTGGCATTTAGCTGTAGGCCATGTCCCTGACAGCAGATATACATATCTGGGAGGCCCCTTTGAAGGATATCTGTGTCAGATGTCCGTCCCACTATGGCACCCAGTTCGCAGTCATCTACAAACAATGTCAGCCATAACACCCCTGTGTGTGCTTGTACTGTGGAAATGTAGATGTAGAAAAAGAGTGGACCCAGGGCAGAGCCCCGTGGGACACCGCCTGTGACAGGCAGTAAGTCCGACATGCTGCCAGCAACTATGACCGCGTGGGTCGTGTCACCTAGCCAGTTTGCAATCCATCCTGCGATGTACGTGTTCACATCCAAGCCGATGGGTTTATCAATGATACCCGAGGGGGGTATTGTGTTGAAGGCCTTTGCCAGGTCGAGGTAGGCTGTATGGACTGCAAGACCCCCATCAATGGCCTCGGTGACTGTCCCTAAAACGTCAACCAGGATTTAAATGCATGAACCGCCCCTGACCAAGCCAAACTGGGTTGGATGCAAAGTATGCAGGTCCCCTATGTCATCATCTACGGGCCGCAGTATGATCCCTCCCCATGACTTTGCAGATAAGTCTTCTCATGGTAATGGGACAGTAATAACCAGGGTCAGTGGAGGCACTGGCCCTGTGAAGTGGGACTACAGTTGCCGTGTGACACAACTTGGGTACGTTACCCGAGGTGAGGCTAAGAATAAACAGCTGTCCTAACTGTGGGTCTAATTCCTCAATGAGATCGCGGAGTACACAGTCGGGACACCAGCTGGTCCCATGGATGCTGTGTTCACTACCCTGGAGAGAGCATGTCCCACCCGTGCATTACAGAACATTCAGGGACCACAAACCGCTGGTACAGACATCTCTCCATGTGGGGGGGAGGGGGTGGAGATGTCTTCACCGAACCTGCCAGCCTGTATGTTGGCAATGTGTGTATGTTCAGTAAACTCCACATCATTGTGAACCCAGTCAGAGCATATGTGTGAGTTACCTCCCAGGTGTCCAGCATAGCAAATGAAGGCTGTATGATTGTCTGCCGAGTCCATGGAGATATATCTGTGGAACCTGCCCCGGACCATGTCATGACAGCCTGTAGCTCTACACATATAATGAGCAAGGGTGTCATACCTCACAAGGTGTCTGCTCTGCCTTGTAGTAGCCACCTCCTCTTGTTGTACAGCTTGTGTATGGCTGGGGTACACCACACTGGATGCTTGGCATTGGTACAATGAACCACAGTTGGGTAAGGGAATGCCTTATCCATGTAGTCCTGTAGGTACCGGTAGAAGGCATATGTAAGTGATGCAGTGGCTTGAGTACTGTTGACCACTGGCTCAGGGTCCTTAAAGGAGACCACAGTAGTGTTCAGAATTGTGAATTCGGCCTTTGAGAAAGCCATGTGTATGGTAACCGGCAACACCCACAGCAACGTATGTCAATAGCAAAAGCCATTGTCCAAATAACATAGATTAACGTCGGTATTACAATATGTGTTATTATACATGTATTGACACGTGTCTGCTAATTACACTTGCAAATGGCTAGTAAGACCGGGCCAAAGTGCCCGTGATTTACCTGTTATGGCGGTGTCATTCCGACAATAAAGTGGCGATACTTCCCTACTGGGACCTCTGGGGATTAATTAAAGCGGTTGTTAACCTGCATCATTGGATGTACACCATTTGGTTCCGGTTTTGGAAAACATGGTTTCCGTAGCACTACACACTATGGGTAGTCAAGCAGACATCCGCGATTGATGAACACACAGCAGCAGTCAAAACCACTGGCCACATGGACACAGTCCGACAAGCTCTACACTTTACATATGCACATTGGTGTCCATTGTAGGACCCAAAAAATACCTGCCAGCCTTCATCGTCCAACCAGGAGAAGCGACAGTCGTGACCACGGCACAGCTAGACATATGCACCACCAGCGTGTTCAATGTTGATGACAACTGTCCATGAAATGCAGCACATATGCACAGAAATCCCCAGAGTTCCGAGTCCATAGAAGTGCGTCCACATCCCAGTCCCGCACACATGAAGGATGTGTAATGGGTACTGTCGACTGTTGCAGCCAAGGGATCCTGGGTATGTAGAAACAGGGCTTGGTGTCGTTTGGCAGATAATCCGTTGTCCCGCCCTGTGGGAGGGATGTGGGCGTAGCACCTGCCTTACTCCCCACTAATAATGCAAAGCATCCACCGGAGAATGCTAAATGCAGGTGTGAAATGTGTACAGCCCTATACCAGTGTCCAGTAGGCAATTCTCATGGATGGACAAGCGTACGACCAAGATGGCACCCATAACTGCAAACCCGGTGGAATTACACAGCCGCAGTAAGGCATAACACAGGAAATACACATAGGGACTACAGTTGACATTCCCCATACAAAGTTGGACCGCCGTGCGAACACCAGCGTACACAGCACTCAATCTGCCAGCAACAAAATGGGGAGCACTCGCTACCATACTGCGGAACAGATGGGCGACCTGTGTAACACATACTAATGGCACACCAACAACGTCAACTAGGATATGTAAACTATGGCGTTCCCACCTATAAAGAAAACATGCTTCAATGAATACATAGGGGATCAACATGTTCTGGTGGTGTTATGTTGAAAATACAGTGACGGATATGTCCTATTGGGACGTCTGAGGTTTATTTAAAGCAGTTGCTAACCTGCATCTTTGGATGTACACCATTTGTTCACAGTTCTAAAACACCTGGTTTACGTAGCACCACGTAGAATGGGTAGTCAAACAGACATCCGCGATTGGGGAACATACAGCAGCAGTCAAAACCACTGGCCAGTTGGACACAGTCCAGCAACATCTAACTTTACATATGCACATTGGTGTCCATTGTAGGACCCAAAAATTCCTCCTAACAGAATTCCATCCAGCCGTTTCTGACCACCAGATGATGCGATAGCCATGACTACGGCACAGTTAGACATATGCACCACCAGCGTGTTTAAGGTTGATGACAGGTGTCCATGAAATGCAGGACATATGAACAGAAATCCCCAGATCGACGTGTCCATACATGTGCGTCCACATCCCAGTCCCGCACACATGAAGGATGTGTAATGGGTACTGTCGAGGGTTGCAGCCATGGGATCTTGGGTATGCAGAAATGGGGCTCGGTGTTGTTTGGCAGATAAGCCGTTGTCACGCCCCGTGGGAGTGATGTGGGTGTAGCACATGACCTACTCCCCACTAATAATGCAAAGCATCCACCGGATAATGCTAAATGCAGGTGTGGAATGTGTACAGGCCATAACAGTGTCCAGTAGGCAATCCCCATGGATGGACAAGCCTACGACCAGGATGGCACCCATACCTGCAAGCCCGGTGGAATTACACAGCTGCAGTAAGGCATAACACAGGAAATGCAGATGGCAACTACAGTAGACACTCCCCATAGAAATCCAGACCGCCGTGCGAATACCGGCGTACACAGCACTCAATCTGCCAGCAACAACATGGGGATTACTCGCTGCCATACTGCGGAACAAATGGGCGACCAGTGGAACACATACCAATGGCACACCAACAACATCAACTAGGAAGGTCATAGGATGTTTAAACACTGGCGTTCCCGCTTATAAAGAACATCCTTCAATGAATCAATAGGGTCTACATGTTCTGGCTGTGTTATATTGACAATACAGTGGTGTATATGTCCTACTGGGCCTTCTGAGGATTACTTAAAGCAGTTGCCAACCTGCAGCATTACATTAACACCATTTGGGTTAATCGTAGTAAAACATGGGTTTCGTAGCACAACATAATATGTGTAGTCAAACACATATCCGCGATTGGGGAACATACAGCAGCGGTCAAAACCACTGGCCAGATGGACACAGTCCAACATGTTCTACACTTTACATATGCACATTGGTGTCCATTGTAGGACCCAAAAATTTATCTGTACGCAATGTCAACCGGCTGCGATCGAGAGACCCAGATGAAGTGACAGCCGTGACTACGGCACAGCTACATATATGCACCACCAGCGTGTTCAAGGTTGATGACAACTGTCCATGAAATGCAGGACATATGCACAGAAATCCCCAGATTGTCGAGTCCATAGATGTGCGTCCACATCCCATTCCCGCACACATGGAGGATGTGCAATGGGTACTGTCGAGGGTTGCAGCCATGGGATCGTGGGTATGCAGAAATGGGTGTCGGAGTTGATTGGCAGATGATCCGTTGTCCCGCCCCGTGTGAGGGATGTGGGTATGGCATATGCGTTACTCCGCACTAATAATGCAAATCATCCACTGGAGAATGCTAAATGCAGCTGTGAAATGTGTACAGCCCTATACCAGTGTCCATTAGGCAGTTCCCATGGATGGACAAATGTACGGCCAAGATGGCACCCATAACTGCAAACCTGGTGGAATCACACAGCTGTAGTAAGGCAAAACACAGGGAATACAGATAGGGACTACAGTAGAGACTCCACATACAAAGTCAGACCGCCGTGCGAATACCGGCGTACACAGCACTCAATCTGCCAGCAAGGAAATGGGGATCACTCGCTTCCATACAGCGGAACAAATGGGCGACCTGCGGAACACATACTAATGGCACACCAACAACATCAACTAGGAAAGTCATAGGATCCTTAAACTATGGCGTTCACGCTTATAAAGAACATCCTTCAATGAATTAATAGGATCTACATGTTTTGGTTGTGTCAGTTTGACAATACAGTGGTGGACATATCCTAATGGGACATTTGAGGATTACTTAAAGCATTTCCTAGCCTGCATCATTGGATTTACACCATCCGGTTTCAGTTTAGAATAACCTGGTTAACGTAGCACTACATAATATGGGTAGCAAGCAGACATCCGCGATTGGGGAACATACAGCAGCAGTCAAACCCACTAGCCAGATGGACACAGTCCAACAAGGTCTACACTGTACATATGCACAATGGTGTTCATAGTAGGACCCCAGAGATTCATCCGTATGCAATGTCAACCAGCTGCGATCGAGAGACCCAGAAGAACTGACAGCCGTGACTACGGTACAGCCAGACATATGCACCCCCAGCGTGTTCAGGGTTGATGACAACTGTCCACGGAATGCAGGACATATGAACAGATATTCCCAGATTGTAGAGTCCATAGAGGTGCATCCACATCCCATTCCCGCACACATGCCGGATGTGTAATGGGTACCGTCGAGGGTTGCAGCCATGGGATCCTGGGTATGCAGAAACGGGGCTCGGTGTTGTTTGGCAGATAATACGTTGTCCCGCACCATGGGAGGGATGTGGGAGTAGCACGTGCCTTACTCCCCACTGATTGTGCAAAGCATCCACCGGCTAATGCTAAATGCAGGTGTGAAATGTGTACTGCTCCATACCAGTGTCCAGTAGGCAATCGCTAGGGATGGACAAGCGTAGGACCAAGATGGCACCCATAACTGCGAACCTGGTGTAACCACACAGCTGCAGTGAGGCATAACACAGGAAATACAGATAGGGACTACAGTAGACACTCCCCATACAAAGCCAGACCACTGTGCGAATACCGGCGTACACAGCACTCAATCTGCCAGCACCAAAATGGGGATCACACGCTTCCATACCGCGGAACAAATGGGTGACCTGTGGAACACATACCAATGGCACAATATCAACGTCAGCTAGGAAAGCCATACGATGGTCAAACTATGGCGTTCCCACCAATGAAGAACATCCTTCAGTGAATTAATAGGATTAATGTCAATTGACCATGGAATACACCTAATCAACATCAAAGACCCGCTGGCACCTTATGGCACACAAACCAAGTCACACATAGGTAGATGAAACAGTCAACGTAGACATTTTGTCCATGACAGGTCACATATGGTATACAAAGGTTACTTCATAGACATGTAAGCGCTTTCACCCGTAGGCTCCGTGAGACTTACACATAACATAGAAGCATCCAGGCTTTAAATATCCCCCCTTACACTTCCATTTGTTACTTTCTATGCAAACAATGAACATGTAACCACAGCATAGAAAGCACAGACGCAATGTTAACCACACACACATATGTTAACATCTCAGAAAGCATCCTATTAACACATGTATTATATGATATTGTACTATGCCGAATACTCATCAATCAAAGATCTAACAATGTATATGGAAGATATGCATAGCATATCACTGTAATACAGCAGTACAGAACTGAAAGAGTGGACAAATGTGTGTTAACTCTACATCTGTACCTAAACTACATTCCTGTTATGGGGGTTTGCTCCACCTGCTTCTCAAAAGAGGCCTCATCAGTGTTCCATCGGTCAGCCCTGGTGTGTGGCCAACCCTCCACCTACTAATCCATCTAAATCCGCATTCTATAGCATAGCTGATGAGGTCCCCCCTCTGGTATTATAACCTAGACATCGTAAAACACCGAATGTAGACGTATGCCTTGTGATGTGCCCATAGCCGGCCGTAGGCATACGCCAATCCTGCGGCTGCCCAGGGCGCCGCACTAGTAGGGCCACCTGTCTAGTAGGTGTGTCATGTAGGTATACCAAGATGGGTCACCATGTGTTGTGGTGGTGGGCGCCATGGAGCCCTACAGCCTAGGGCAGCAGTCGATCTAAGGCCGCTGCCGTAGGAGGGGTAGTATGGTCTGCAGGTATGTGCAGACGTGCACATGAAACAGCGGTCCACAAGGATTACCCATAGTGGCGACACCTGCACAGATGGCTATAGCGGGACACACACACGGCCATGCATACAGCACAGGTAGACATACACACACCATAAATAGGCAAGTACACACAAGGTGTATGGCGTGTACGGGTACAGTGTCAGGACAGCAAGGATAGCTGTCTGCCACGATATCCAGCAGATGTCTTTAGGGTGTTCTGGAATACGGACGGTGCATGGACAATGAGTGGATATGCAACGTACCACAGTTATATGTGTCAGCCGTGCAAATATGCGATACATGGGAAAGACAGCTGTCCATGCTAGAGCAGCAGTATGGGCACAACATAGGTACGTAGATATACAATGACAGAGATACAGACGGACACATGTGGCAGGCCCGTGAGTGTAATGTACACAGCACCACCCCACCACACCATAGCAGGGTGCACATGGAGAACACGCTACGGAGGTCGCCAACCACAGCAGGCACACAAGCAGTACACGAGCTGCGTCTCACCATCCACAAACACAGGGATGGCGGCAGGATATGAGTGTTCTGCGTAAACCTCAAAGCCATACCCTATGAACCCATGCAGCTGGGAGCATGGACACACACACACATGTGGCAGGCATGGTGATTGACCACACCCCCACATACCCAACCGCACAAACGTATGACACAGGTATGGAATGCGCTACGTGGACCACCGAACACACCACCGTCAGAGGCACATGTACAGGTGGGTGACAACATCCGTAAAGGAATGGCCGCTGATAGCCAAGGTATGTGTTGCAAAGCATCTAAAAGCTTGTTCATCTGCAGAGGCAGCTGGAAACACACACAGGGAAGGGCCAAGAGTCAAACCTATATCTACCTACATGAACTCACTACAGCATGAAGCATTTACAGAATGCACTACCGAGATTACTGAGCACAGCGCTGTCAGAGGCATACTTCTAGGCGGGTGACATCACCCATAAGATAATAGCTGGCAATAGCCAAGGTATGTGTTGCGAAGCATCTAAAAGCATGTTCATCTGCAGAGGCAGCTGGAAACACACACACAGGAAAGGGCCGAGAGTTGAACCTACACCTACCTACATGAACTCACTACAGCATGAAGCATTTACAGAACGCGCTACCGAGATTACTGAGCACAGCGCTGTCAGAGGCATACTTCTAGGCGGGTGACATCACCCGTAAGAGAATAGCTGGCAATAGCCAAGGTATGTGTTGCGAAGCATCTAAAAGCATGTTCATCTGCAGAGGCAGCTGGAAACACACACACACACACACACACACACACACACAGGAAAGGGCCGAGAGTTGAACCTACGCCTACCTACATGAACTCACTACAGCATGAAGCATTTACAGAATGCGCTACCGAGATTACTGAGCACAGTGCTGTCAGAGGCATACTTCTAGGCGGGTGACATCACCCATAAGATAATAGCTGGCAATAGCCAAGGTATGTGTTGCGAAGCGTCTAAAAGCATGTTCATCTGCAGAGGCAGCTGGAAACACACACACACACACACACACACACACAGGAAAGGGCCGAGAGTCGAACCTACGCCTACCTACATGAACTCACTACAGCATGAAGCATTTACAGAATGCGCTACCGAGATTACTGAGCACAGTGCTGTCAGAGGCATACTTCTAGGCGGGTGACATCACCCGTAAGAGAATAGCTGGCAATAGCCAAGGTATGTGTTGCGAAGCGTCTAAAAGCATGTTCATCTGCAGAGGCAGCTGGAAACACACACACACAGGGAAGGGCCGAGAGTCGAACCTACGCCTACCTACATGAACTCACTACAGCATGAAGCATTTACAGAACGCGCTACCGAGATTACTGAGCACAGTGCTGTCAGAGGCATACTTCTAGGCGGGTGACATCACCCGTAAGAGAATAGCTGGCAATAGCCAAGGTATGTGTTGCGAAGCATCTAAAAGCATGTTCATCTGCAGAGGCAGCTGGAAACACACACACACACACACACAGGGAAGGGCTGAGAGTCGAACCTACACCTACCTACATGAACTCACTACAGCATGAAGCATTTACAGAATGCGCTACCGAGATTACTGAGCACAGCGCTGTCAGAGGCATACTTCTAGGCAGGTGACATCACCCATAAGATAATAGCTGGCAATAGCCAAGGTATGTGTTGCGAAGCGTCTAAAAGCATGTTCATCTGCAGAGGCAGCTGGAAACACACACACACACACAGGAAAGGGCCGAGAGTCGAACCTACGCCTACCTACATGAACTCACTACAGCATGAAGCATTTACAGAACGCGCTACCGAGATTACTGAGCACAGCGCTGTCAGAGGCATACTTCTAGGCGGGTGACATCACCCGTAAGATAATAGCTGGCAATAGCCAAGGTATGTGTTGCGAAGCATCTAAAAGCATGTTCATCTGCAGAGGCAGCTGGAAACACACACACACACACACACACAGGGAAGGGCCGAGAGTCGAACCTACGCCTACCTACATGAACTCACTACAGCATGAAGCATTTACAGAACGCGCTACCGAGATTACTGAGCACAGCGCTGTCAGAGGCATACTTCTAGGCGGGTGACATCACCCGTAAGAGAATAGCTGGCAATAGCCAAGGTATGTGTTGCGGGGCGTCTAAAAGCATGTTCATCTGCAGAGGCAGCTGGAAACACACACACACACACACAGAAGGGCCGAGAGTCGAACCTACGCCTACCTACATGAACTCACTACAGCATGAAGCATTTACAGAACGCGCTACCGAGATTACTGAGCACAGTGCTGTCAGAGGCATACTTCTAGGCGGGTGACATCACCCGTAAGATAATAGCTGGCAATAGCCAAGGTATGTGTTGCGAAGCGTCTAAAAGCATGTTCATCTGCAGAGGCAGCTGGAAACACACACACACACACACACAGGAAGGGCCGAGAGTCGAACCTACGCCTACCTACATGAACTCACTACAGCATGAAGCATTTACAGAACGCGCTACCGAGATTACTGAGCACAGTGCTGTCAGAGGCATACTTCTAGGCGGGTGACATCACCCGTAAGATAATAGCTGGCAATAGCCAAGGTATGTGTTGCGTCTAAAAGCATGTTCATCTGCAGAGGCAGCTGGAAACACACACACACACACACAGGAAGGGCCGAGAGTCGAACCTACGCCTACCTACATGAACTCACTACAGCATGAAGCATTTACAGAACACGCTACCGAGATTACTGAGCACAGCGCTGTCAGAGGCATACTTCTAGGCGGGTGACATCACCCGTAAGATAATAGCTGGCAATAGCCAAGGTATGTGTTGCGAAGCATCTAAAAGCATGTTCATCTGCAGAGGCAGCTGGAAACACACACACACAGGGAAGGGCCGAGAGTCGAACCTACGCCTACCTACATGAACTCACTACAGCATGAAGCATTTACAGAACGCTACCGAGATTACTGAGCACAGCGCTGTCAGAGGCATACTTCTAGGCGGGTGACATCACCCGTAAGAGAATAGCTGGCAATAGCCAAGGTATGTGTTGCAAAGCATCTAAAAGCATGTTCATCTGCAGAGGCAGCTGGAAACACACACACACACACACACACACACAGGGAAGGGCCGAGAGTCAAACCTACACCTATCTACATGAACTCACTACAGCATGAAGCATTTACAGAATGTGCTACCGAGATTACTGAGCACAGCGCTGTCAGAGGCATACTTCTAGGCGGGTGACATCACCCGTAAGATAATAGCTGGCAATAGCCAAGGTATGTGTTGCGAAGCGTCTAAAAGCATGTTCATCTGCAGAGGCAGCTGGAAACACACACACACACACAGGGAAGGGCCGAGAGTCGAACCTATGCCTACCTACATGAACTCACTACAGCATGAAGCATTTACAGAACATGCTACCGGGATTACTGAGCACAGCACTGTCAGGAGGCATACCCCTAGGTGGGTGGTATCATCTGCAGAGGCAATGCGGCCGATAGGGAATGAAGACAGAGTGCGCAGTCACACAGCCTGTTACCATCCCAAGGTGGCCGTACAGTAACACGGTAGTGCTGCAGTCGGGAATACCAAATAGCTACAGAGCAGTACATCACGACATGAATACGGGATGCACCACATGACAGTATACCCTATGAGAGGGCATCCGGCGTGCAGGATGTAGGCAGCCAATGTGGCATGACAGCCACATATGAGTCACCTGGATGGTCACCATGGCTATGCAGGATGTCATTGGCCATGGCTACACGCCTAGTAGCAGACATCGGTGCCGACTGTCGTGTGTACCCCCGACAGGTGTACTGGCCATGCCTCTCACACCTAGCGGTTGCAAAGGGGAGACAGACATGCTCACGGGGTATCAACGCAGTCGGGCGCGGGGTGCACTGTACTGTGTGTCCATCTACACAGCTGCTTACTGGGCATGCTCAGACACTTAGAATCGGCACAGAGCAGACATGCATACACATGGGGCGACGGCATGGGAGGCAGACTGTGGACCGTCGTGTGTGTCCAGCCACACAACAGCAACCCAGCCATGCCACAGACGTGGCAGTTGTGAAGGGGAAACAGGCATGCACCCGGGGTATCAATGCAGTCAGGCGGTGTGCACTGTACTGTGTGTCTATCTACACAGCTGCTCACTGGGCATGCTCAGACACTTAGAATCGGCACAGAGCAGACATGCATACACATGGGGCGATGGCATGGGAGGCAGACTGTGGACCGTCGTGTGTGTCCAGCCACACAACAGCAACCCGGCCATGCCACAGATGTGGCAGTTGCGAAGGGGAAACAGGCATGCACCCGGGGTATCAATGCAGTCGGGTGCGGTGTGCACTGTACTGTGTGTCTATCTACACAGCTGCTCACTGGGCATGCTCAGACACTTAGAATCGGCACAGAGCAGACATGCATACACATGGGGCGACGGCATGGGAGGCAGACTGTGGACCGTCGTGTGTGTCCAGCCACACAACAGCGACCCGGCCATGCTCACACACGTAGTATGTGCTACGTGCCGTCCGGCATGCAGACGGAGTGCACACACCGCAAGTCACGGCCAGGTAAACCCGTACACACGCGCAGGGTGGACACACATGCAGTCACACGTACACACACAGATGACAGCACAGGCGCCATGGGTGCAGGCTGAACATGTACACACCGAAGTGAACACTGTAGCTGCTATGCCAGCACCTTGTTATCGGTGCAGCAGTATGCCTCACGGTCCAGAAACTGCATGTGACATATGTCCAGAAGACTATGTGGTGGTGTACGTCCATCGTGCAGAGTACACATGTACTATCAATGATCCCACAGGTGTGATGTAGTCCACCCGTACCGGTATACATGGACAGGCGTGCTCCACACATGCCACGGGCCTGACACAGGTATGACACATGACTGCAGCTGTACCACAGTGAAACAATGTCCGGATATGTCACATATGTGGTTTCCAGGCTGTGTGCATGGACTGCACGCAGGACACATACGAGGCCTGTGATGGACCACATGCATGACACAGGCGTACGCGGTAATACACACACGAAGGGAAGGTGGACACATGTCTGTGGTATGCACCCCCTACAGGGTGTGGCGGTGTTCACAGGGACACATACCCTTGTACAGTTTGCCTGTGACAGCTGTGATACCAAACCACAGTCCATGTTCCATGCATGTTGACACACATGTCACAACGTAGCAATGCATACACACATGGCAACAGGGGATACATGTGACACATGTACTGTGCACGGTGCAGCCGTGCAGGGGCGGTGTCTGGTGTCCGTAACACAGTTGCAACCCCCTCACACATGCATACCCATCATGGGGGCCGTCATATGGTGGCATAGTAACAGCACGCATGGCAGTCTGTGTGTACACCATTTGTTTAAACACCTGTCCACATGCATGTGTGCAGGTGCTGGTCACAGGTGTGTCACACACCGTCCTACCCTGCCATGTGCATACAGTCCGCTATGTCGCCTTTACATGACAGCGCTGCCATGATGCATACCCATCACCCATGCGGGTTCGACCATATGTCACATTGCCACTGTAACCCCTACCACCACCCAAGTGCAGATATTGGCACAGATGCCGGATACAGTGGTAGTACGCAGGATGCACCACATACCGCTGCACGCCTGCACAAATCCCATGTAGCAGGTGTGGCATTCCTAGCACCAACATGTGTGCAGGAATGTGTGCCCATGTATGCCACAGATCGGGGGAACTATGTGCCACGTGCCACACATCACTGTACACCATGGTAGAGCTCTGTACCTACCTCAGTGTGGGGTGCACCGATGTGGATGGTGTAGTACATGCAACACGTCATCCCTCCGTGTAGACATGTGTGGCCACCACCATGTCGGTGTGTCGACATGTGTGTATGTCTGCTGCCTGTTGAGAGGGTGTATGCAGATATCGTGTTGTGACTGGACACTGACCACACAGGGTGAACATCCCGTAGTGGTGCTGCATTGTACAGCCCTGTCATTTCCATACCTGTGAGCCTTACTGGCCACCTGTGCAAGACCACCCCCTGTGACATTGCGCGTCGGTGCATTGTCTTGTGAGGGTGCCGACCACACAGACAGGTGTCCCCATCTGCACACAATGGTGTGTGTGCCATAGAGGTGTACGCCCACAATGCGGGAATATTCCTATACCGGTACAGCATCCGACTGTCGAACACTGTGCACCACAGCTGACAGGTGACACCTGCGGTCAGTAGCCAGCACACTGCGTACGACACCTGCAGAATGTCACCATACCTGTACTGTGTCATGCCATGTATGTGATGTCTCTGTCCACCGTAGCCTGTGGCACCGACCACAGGCATCAGGTGCAGTATATGTGTGGACATGTGCGTCATGTACCGTGTAAGCAACGTTACACTGTATCCGGCTCCATGCTCCGCAGGTTTATGTGTATGACCTCTCTTCTTGCATTCCCGACTGTCTGTTCTCTACATCACAAAAGCTCTGCACCTGCTCCCATAGTATTCCCACACAGATAAAGTACATGTATACTCAATGGAGTACTACACTGTCCTAGAATCCCCTTGTGTGCCCACTTCCCTATAGGTGCCTTCTGACCCGGTTACGCAGCAAATGCATTCACATCCTCTGGCATGTCGACGGGTCAATTGCTAGCGACCTCTCCTGTTCAGATGGTGAATCTGGGTGTCCTGGCCACTGTTACAGGTGCCTCATGGACACGGACAAGCCGCACCTCCCCCAATGAACATAATACATGTGACAGACGCAACTATATAGCCAGACAGGGGCTGTGCTCTCCCCAACCATGACCGGCAAGACCACGCGGGAGGGGAAGGACACAATGCACACCACATACCCAGTGTCACATGTGACTATCGCAAATGCTAATCAAACACATGAACACACTAAGACATACCTGGAGGCACTGTAGGACATGTCACGAACCTAACGAGCCCTCTGAAGCAGACACACAAGCTACTGCCTCCACAAGACATAGGACATGCAACACATGGTTCCCAACGTCAGTGTGCTAACACGGCAGAGACCCAAAGGCGACGCACACACTGCCAGACACACCTGTAATGGGTGACGCCACTGCCAGACACACCGACGTCCCACCCACCATACTGAACAAGGGAATGATCACAGTAGGCTGCCTGCCAGGCGCTGGAATATGCCACATAACGCACGCACTCAGGTCACTCCGCAGCATGTGCAGGTATGACGCGGTCATTGCCCATGCCGGTGTCTACGTCTGGTGGCATACCACCCTGGGATACATTACAGGACACATAGAGGGCCACTCAGATTGTGTAGCCCAGGCCGGCATGTCCCTGACCCTGGGCAGTATCCCACCCTCATCAAGTATGATGCCACTACACTGGCTCAATGTGGTCACCCTTGATAATGTCCTGGTTACCGGTGTCAGTCTGAGGGGATCCGGATTCCATTTACCTGGGATGACATGCTTGGCACGCCACGCCCCTTCGCATGGTATGGCTGGCAGCTGTCACCCCTGGTCTACAAGGGTTTGGCAAAGGCACCTGCCACCCCACAGTGCTCACCGCAGGCACGGCTGGAATGATAAACCTACCACCCCACACTACAAGCCTGGAGAACACACAGGATAATACAGCTCACTGCCAGTGGTCTACAGCCAAGCTGCACACCCTCAAATGCCCTCCTCAGTATGGAGGACATCGATGTCAGTGCTGTGACTGAAACATTGGTCAGGGCTGCTGAGAGCACCCCAGCACTGTCGGGTCATACCCTATATCACGCGTTCAGGACCATAACCCGGACATAACACAGAAGGAGGGGAGTCCCCATTTCTATGACGGATACACACACCTCCATGTTGGCAGAGATGCACGTAGCAGCGGTGAATATCCAGGTACAATTAACCATGGTTAGGACCGCCCTACAGTTTGTTGCATGCTACAGACCACCCTCCCAATCCCAGGATACCTGCACAGCCGTCCTGAGGACACTGGTGGGTGTGCATGCTCTCACAACACCGTCGTATTGGGTGACATCAACCACCCATACATAGACCGAGAACATTACCCAGGACACAACACCCTATGCCACAGGTCCCAGGTGTTCATACACCTGACTGCTGTGGAACACCCATGCACCATACCCACTAGGGGGGGACGTATACCAGTTCTGATCATCACACATGGGGAGGATATGCTCCACACAGGATGTACATCCCTCAATGGTGATGTCAGACCGTATAGTGTATCCACTGGTAATCCGCATCCTGCACCCAACACCGGCATGGGAGACGTAAGTGATGACCTCTCCACAGCGAACCACACACGTCATACGACCGGTGTGGTACCCTACAAGGCCTCCATGCCAGTGGTAAACACAGGCCACACTGCTGAAACCCTTACAAATGCCTTCTCTGAGCACCCCCAGGGATGTCTGCACCAAGCGATCATGATAACATCAGGACCTTGTCCACCAAAGGCAGGCACATGGTCTGGTGGACCCCAGCCATTGACAAACTGTACAACAACAGTTGGAGCTAATACATGACAGAGCAATATCAGTACCAGGGAAGGCATCACTCATTAATACCGGCGTTAACATACGGTCACACATACAATCATCCAAGGCCGCTTGTGGGAGTGGTACTGCAGAGGGCACATGAGACAACCATAGGGCCTTCCTTAGCTGTGGTAGGGACATGGGTGGGAGCGCACAGTCATGCCCCCAGAATGGTACAATGGTCACTGAACCCACAGACATTGTCAACAAACCAGCGGACATGTTCCATGCATACATCTACCCCCCCCAAGAGGGGACGTATCCATCCCACCAGAGTCTAGCCTCCCAAACATCTCGTATGCCCAGGAGTGATCTGACATCTGTTAAGCGGTGAACACAGCACCAATGGGCCCAGATGGTGTCCCTGGCTGTGTGCCACTCAACCTCATTGAGGCCCTCGCCCCACACATAAGGCCGCTGTGTCATCTTAGGCTTACTACAGGCTGGGTCCCCGCTGGATGGCATACGGCAGCTGTGGTCCCACTACGCCAGGGTAGTGCTCTTATGGACTGTAGACATTCCTGCCCTATCAGCTTGACATGCCTTGTCTGCAAAGCTGTGGGGAGGTCCATACTGGGGCCCATAAATACAGACAGTGGTGTACAGCCAATACCGGAACATACCCACATCGACTTAGTCAAGGGCAGATCCTGCCTCCCTAACCTGCTCGACCTGTCTGGAGGGGTCACTAAGGCCATTGATGGGGGTACGTCGGTTTGCACAGACTACCATGACCTGGCGGGAGCATTCAAACCACACTCCACGTGGGACTCATGGAAAGGCTCGCCAGCGTACATGTGGGGACATATGTCACACGATGGTTTGCCAACTGGATGGAGGTCACACCACACAGGGTTTGTGTTCCTGGTGCCATGTCAGACTCCAAGCTGGTCTCGAGTGGAGGCCCACAGGGCTCAGTCCTGGGCCCCCTCCTGTTCGGCATTCAACCTTCCAATGTGCATGCAAACATAGGGGATTGTGGCAGACAAGGTATGCAGATGACTGCACACCGGCCACCATACCCAACACCCCATCTGACACGGACATCCACCTGGGGCCTCATAGAAATGGATAACTGGTGCCAGAGCCATGGCCTGATGCTACATGCCAGGAAGGTGCAGACCTACCCAGTGGGAAGGACATGTTCGCCCGACATAACATGTAGGTGGTAATCCATTCAACATGGTGGACGTGTTCAGGGACATGGGTACCACACCTGTCGGTAACCTCTGTCGACACACACAATGCCAATGTGGTTGGGAAGACATTCCACTGTGGCCACCTGGTCAGGAAGGAATCACATCCACATCAGGGAGTTCATTGTACCCTGTACACTTCACACATCAGACCAATGATTGCGCATAATGCCACATCTGGGATGTACCTAACCTGACACCTGCAGCACTCGGAAGGACCACAAACATTCCACAACACAGGGATAAAGGTGCTGAGACATGTGTCACACGCTGCCCGACCAAGGGGACTCCGGCTGTATACCTTCCCAGCACGTCTGCTCTGTGGTGATCTGTGCCTGACATACACGGCCATGTCCGACCTGGGTGACATGGACATGTTCCACCTCCTAGGCTCCAAGCAAACACGGGCACAGAAGCGACTGTCAGAAACCTCAACACGAACATGAATAGGACGTGCTGGGGGAACAGGGTCAATGCCCAGAGGCCCCCTACAACATGGAGAGGATTCCCAGCCCATGTGAAGCAGAGCCCCTGACTGACTTTGTCCAAGAGTAATCATGACGTGTGGATGTGTGATCATAGGTATGTGCCAGGCATCATCTCTGTGTCACTGCTGGACAGAGGGACAGCGGACCGATGGATGTGGTATCCTCATCCTAAGGGGTGTTAACAGCCACACACACTCTGGCTAGGCTTACACATGCCATAGGGCACATAGCCTGGTATGTACATGTGCGCCTATGTACCTATGTAGGGGTCCATGCAGGTTATGGGTACCTGTGGTATGCTGATATTGCCAGATGTGCCTGTGGGTACCCCACAGCTACACATGGGGGACTGATAACAGTGCTCCCAGTAGGCACATGCAAGTACACCATAATGGCATACAGGTTAACTGAACCAACATGGTGCTACACATGTAACCGCCACGCATACCGTGTACACAGAACAATGAATGCTGCACCTGCACTACATGGTATGTCTGCTGCATGATGTCAGTGCATGACCCACGTCACATACGCACCTGTCACCTGTCATACACAACCACCGCAACATACACATCGCGTACTATGCGGACACAGGTATCACATACACCTCTCACTATCTTGTCCACCCTGTGCATCAGAATATGTTTGCATAACCATGCACCGATGGTGTGGATCACGGTGCTGCGGCAGAGGCTTCATCATATGCCCAGGGTGATATGTGTGCCAGGGGCATAGGCTGTACCAATGGATGACATCATGTGTGTGTGTAAGGGCCTGTGCATTTACTGGGCATGACTGTGCAGAATGCATGTGGATGTGGTGGAGCCCTACAGGTGTGTCTGCTGTGTGTGGGTATGTGTGTACACAGTTCAGCCATCTGTGATGCCTACACAGGGTATACTTGGCAGCCCCAGACTGTACAGTGCAGGTTGTACGGCTCACTGTGTCCGCCTGCGGCCACGTGACCCGTGCCTGCCTGGGGTCGCACGGGCACTACCGGGTGGAGGTATGGAGTGGCCACTCTCCGATGACACATGTCCGCTGGAACCGTGTCCACGCTGGGACAGTCCAGGGCCACGTCCACGTGGCCTGCTGTGTCCTGGTGTTGTTGGTGTAGCACCAGCTGCACTGCTGCTGCTACCAGCACTGTGTGAGTGGGCATGAGAGGTGGCACGCACACGTCGACCTGCACTAGGTGGTGTTGCTGGCCTACGGCCACGTGTCCTACACCTCACCCCTACCAGGTGTTCCAGCACAGACAGCTCACGCTTGCGGATTGACATGCCTCGGTCGAGGATTCCAACCATCTCACCTAATCTCCTATCCAGAACATCGGCAAGCTGCTGTTGAGCATTCGCCAATGACTGGATGTTCTCATTTAAGGAACGGATTGCGGCCCTCTGCAGCCTCTGCCCTTCTTGGTTCTGCCGTTCGGCACGTGCCTGTGCCGCCATTACAGTCTGAAACATGCGTCTGGTGATACCAGCTGCTGCACCCTGTACGGCAGGTGCATGTCTACCAGTGCTCCTCCTATGAGCAGCACCAGCCACATGCCTGTGTGGCACATCACCAGTCATTACACTGGCAACATGGTGTGTACCTGCACCTTCTGCAGCCACCACACATTCCTGCTCGGTGCCAACAGACGCTGACTGTCCTTCCTCTATGGGCAACGGTGATGTGGTATGTGTCGGCATCTGAACCGTGTGCGGAGATGAAGGGGACATGGGTGGGATGTTATCCAATGGCACAGCTTCTGCCCGTGACGACCCTGCCTGTGCCTCATGCACATGGTCATCACCGCTAGTATCTGTGGGGACACTAGCATCAGCTGGACCGCAGTAAGTTACATTACACACACGCAGACACACACACGCACGCAGACACACACACAGACACACACACACACACACATGCGGACACACACGCTGACATACACACGCAGACACACACACATGCAGACACATCATGCATGTGATATTGCAGGTGGCATGCAGCATTCCCACACCACAGCCCAGTGAATGCAGCCCAGACATTGATAGTGGTAGTATGCATACTGCCCTGGAGTGCACACTACATCAAGCAGGTGTCTTTTAGTAGGCTTGCAGTACACACATTCATGGTAGTTTGCATGCATCACCGTGATACACCGTGTGGCCACGGGCGGGTTAACAGTACACATGGCTGGCGTCACTATGTCATGTAAACCGCAAACATGTGCGGTATCATGTGGACATGTGACAATGGTGTCCCACCACATGCACCACATCATAACGGATGTCACAGTGCAGTGTTATGTGTACAGGCTACAGATAGAATGCATGTGTAACAAGGATGTCTGTGCAGGTGTGGTTGGTGTGAGCTGTGTACATAGCTGTACAGTGGGGAGTACGGGCACTGTGCCACTGCACGGCAGCAGGACACAGGTATGTTTCTGTGCGATGCGTAACCTGGACGCATTGCATTGCCATGTCTGCAACTCAGTCATGCTGTTCCACAGCACGTATATGGTAGACATTGGTGGCACCTCTAATGGCTGCAGACAGGCATTCCATTTGTCTGGTGTACCACATCAGATGTCCAGGGGGTCCACTACAGCTATGACCGCACTATGTGTGGACAGGGTGCAACGGTGACTACCCACTGCGGATGTACTGTGTGGCAACATGCCTGTAGGTATCACCCATGGCCATGTTTGTCTGGTTCATGGACATTTGTGTGTGATGGGCATCGTGTACACATCCCTGTGGTGGCCCATGTGTCATACACCCATACTAGTCTGAGGTGTCACATTCCCGAAGGCTATGCAGACATTGTGGATGTCTGCTATGTCGCGTGAGGTCATGTCATGGTGTGACAATGTTGCGGACAGACCACCACGTGCATGGGACATGTCATGTGCCATGTCACAACGTGTGCACCCAATGCAGGGGCATAGGTCACAGTGGTAACACCTGTGTGCTGGCCAGATCACAGCTCACTATGTGGTACTGTGTGCGTACCGCAAAGGCATACCGATGCATACTACACATGCAGCCATTGTGGAACACCTCCACCATTGTATGCATAGCTGACTGCACATATCACACCGATGGGTTATGTGGTGTCATGCCGGTCTATACTAATGGTTGTATCTACTGTACATGGGTGGCGTGTGTGTCGGGTGGTGCAACCTGTATACCGTGACTGGGGCAGACCCAGGTGTGCATGTCATACCTGGACACATGGGGAATATCTATACACCGTATCATGCCTATTACTAGCAACAGTCTCACCTGCGACAGACCCATGTCTGTGCGACACGCCAGAGGTACCTGTATGGGGTGACACAACAGTATACACATTATCCATTACTATCGCCATGGTAAGCACTGTGCATGTCACATCATGCACCTGTGTGTTAGCATGTGCTATGCACATGTCTGCAAACACAACGTAGCATACTGTAGTATGCAGCTTGTGTGGCCATATACCTGGCATGTGTTGCTACATTATGTGGTGTACTATGACACCCACACCTACGTCAGTTATCATACAAACATGCAAGACTGACTTACCAGGCAGCTCCAGGCTCGTTGGTTGGGAGACACCCACCTCCACGATGGCAGCGAGGGTTTCTGCATGTTGTTCTTTGGGTGTCCCCAGACTGGCCAGGAGCTCCTCCGTGTGTGTGAGTGGGGGCTGGGTTGGTGGCCCACCACCTGTCCCACCTTGTTGTCTGGCGATTGCGGCACGCTGTTTCGCGCGTCAATTAGGTCTGTGCAGTGTCTGCGGATCTGCTGGTAGGTGCGGTTGTGGCCCATGTTGTTCACCCTCCTGCGCAAATCCTGACACGTCATCACGCTGCTGTGCCTGTAGTGGCACATGGCTGAAGAGTATGTCGTAGTTGTCGTGGAGCAACGGTATAATCACTTCATCCTCCTGTCGGCTGAAGGCAGGCAGCCGGGAACGTGGCATTATCTGTAAGACATAATGATGTTGACAGGTCACATTTACACTGCTGTACTGGCATACTGCTGGACATACATTGCTATGACATGTACAACATCTGCACAGTAATCTCTGTGATGCATCATGGCAGTGACACAGCCGACGTGTTGCCGTCACACCATTGAGCAGTGGGTCTCATATCATATCTGTGTGTCACCTCATCACACTGTACACGCACCATGTTGATGTTAGCCTGCTGTGGACATGTGTACCTGCCTGCACCTGTGTCCATATCAGTTGGCACAGGTCCCCATGTGACAACAGTTCTACTGTTCACCTGGATGCTGTGTATATGTCACTAGGCATCCCGTACGCGGCCATTATGAACGTCAGCGGTGGCACTGCACACATACACATGGACACCTGTACATGCATGTGTTGTGCCATGTACATCCACACAGCACTGTACGGGTGTTGGGCAACCTGCCACGGCTCACCTGTGTTGCACATGTGATACACATGGGACAATGTGTAACCATGTGACATTAGCAGGAAAGGTCATGCATAGCATGCACGCACGTTGTCCACAGCAACACACAGCACCTGTAACACCACAGGGTGCATCACTGCCACATTACTGCTGTGGACGGTTGATAGTGCAAGTGCCTTTTGTCCATCGCACCATGTAGGACTGTGATAGCACCTGCAGCCTTGCTGGGCAGGGCTGCATGGTATGGCAGGGTATGTCACATACATGGCACTGGGATGTGACCCACCTGGGGGGTACTGATATTGGCAGGGTGGCTGTCCATTCCATATGTCATTGCTATGTGTATATGGACATTACACATGTCTATCATCATGGTGTGGACACTGGCCTTCTGCAAGGTAGGCTGCACGCTGCTTGGTGGGGGTGTGTCTGGTGCATGCAGGTATCGCACATCCATGCATACACATTAACCCTGACAGGTGCTATGTGCTGCGATATTGTTCAACACAGTGCTGTATGTGCCCACACACTGCTATCCCGTGCACATGGATGGTTGCCTGGACTGACATGGGTACCACATATGTCTACATCCAGTGCCTGCTGCCACCCCATGTCTGCTGGTGCACCGCACAGCGCCATCCCTCCCACGGGGAATGTGGTGTTGGGCACAGCATAGGTATCCATGTATGGGGACAGGGATGTTCACATAGCAGGGGCACTGATGGTATCGTCGATCTGACCATACACGTATGACGCACCCCTCACACATACAACCCATTCAGTATGTTGTTCACAACACTGACACAGCTATACTGCTATGCCGGAGACATTCCCAGACGTACATACACAGATGCGTGCACATCTGTCTGTGGCATGGTCCGGACTATTGGTGTGGTTCGGCACATAACGTGTTTGAGTGTGGCTGGTGCAGACCGACTGTGCACATGTCTACACAGTAAGCCTGTTGTACAGTAGCCATTGGTGATGTGCTGTGCACATATCAAATCTGCACATTGTGTTGGTGTCTGTCTGTCCACGGGCCAGTGGTGGGACACACAGGGGTATTGGTGAACATATATGCATGCAACCCTGTACTGATGTACCGCTAGCTTCTCGGGTGCTAATGTGTCATAGACATGCACACCGTACCCGAACAGGTGGTAGTGGGTTGCCACCCGTACCCATCTCCTCTTGTGAGTTGCTATCATCCAACACCCTCTTTGTATTGTATGTTCAGGCTATGCACCTGTGTGGGGCATGTGGGCATGCAATGCAGTACTGTGTGCCTTTGCACCCATCGCAGAACATGTCACACAGGTACACTGGCAGCCGTACACTTCACAGCTTGATGACGGCACAACACATGTTGTACACACGTAACACATATCCTGTGGGACATGGTCAAATGTACAGGCATGTCCAACAGTCACGTACCACTGCTACCCCTACATGACGGCTATGCAGGACATGTGGCGGTACAGCAACTGTCACATGTACACGTGCAATGCCCCCCTACCTACATCGCGTGGTACTGCCTGTGGGGCATGTGCGTCTGCATCCATGCTATGGCCATAGATGACAGTTGTACATCGATATGTGCAACATACCTCATTGGGTGTTCTCATGTGTGCATGTTCAACATGTCTACGCATTGTTTGTGTCTGTCACACAGTCATTGTTGTACAGGGTTTACATGGCAGCCATGGCGTACTGTGTGTGATTCCAGGTACTTCATTGGGATACCAGCATTGTACATTATCACGGCGTATTCCAGCCATCACATAGCCATCCTAGCTGACACTGTTATCCAGCCAGTGGGAGGTGTTCTGCCATCTGCACATACGTCACACAGTACGAGGGTGGCTGACACCCATTCTGGGGACAGGGTTCTGACCGCTGTGGATGTGTGTGATGCTGTCAACGACCATGACTGCGCCAGATGGTCACATCTGGATGTGTAACATTCACAACACACACCTACCTTCACGTAGCAACACATCATCCACAACAATGGACATTCCTGCCAGAACACTGTGTGCAGTATGTCTGTATGACCACTGCAGGCACCACTGGTGGCCACCAGCATGGCTGCCAACAGCACCAGTGTGTATCCCGTGTGACCATGGGTTACACCATTCACAACACACCTGTCTCAGATGACCCTGTTGTGGATCACAGTGCAGTTCCACACATCATGTTACACTATA
Organism: Protopterus annectens; assembly: GCF_019279795.1. Taxonomy (NCBI): domain Eukaryota; kingdom Metazoa; phylum Chordata; order Ceratodontiformes; family Protopteridae; genus Protopterus; species Protopterus annectens. The sequence goes on along the minus strand of NC_056729.1, from coordinate 223,668,955 downwards.
CATCATGCACCGATATGTTGCAGACGTGTGAACGGCTGTGCAACTCAACATATGCACACATGACACATCACCTGCTACAACGTGTCTGTCTTACCACACGTTATTGTGACCACCCTGTGATGGCATTGTACAGGCTACGTGGACTGGGACATGTGATGGCTCACAGGTATATTCACCCTCTGGGTGTGTGTCTAGCCAGGTGTACAGTAGGCAGTGGTCTGCACACGGGGATACTGTACATTGGCCTACTCTGTCACTGCGACTGTTGACTATGCTCATACTGTACTTATGCAGGCATGTGGTATCTGACCAGTATGACAGTCGTGGTCGACCACACTACTGTGGCACACATGACCTGCGGACATCTGCCTAGGGTGTGGAGCCCACATGTACATCTTCACATGCTATGCTGCCTCTGCGGCGGTGTCACATGTCTGTCTCCAGCAGGGCTGTAACAGGCAGGCACGGCATGCAGTAATGTGGGACAATGCTTGCACCTTCCACTGTGCTGCACACAAGCAAGGCACGCACACTAGTGCACGCCTGACATTTATCTGCGGTGCCTGGGACCTGCCTCCATGCTCTGCACAGCACACCTGCCAGTCCAGGTTGTACACGGATCATACCTCCCAGGCACATACCTGGACTGCAACACACACAGGTGAGGGGATCCCACATCACACAATGTTTTACACACATACTGTATATTTTCCAAACACAATGCATCGTAGGTACTCCATGTTCGGATACCCATGTTTGTGACCGCTAGACACATTGTAACACACAACAGAGTACACTGTACACCACAGGTTACATGCTGGCTGTGTTGTCATACTGTACATTGCACCTCGGACAGCTGCTACTGCCATGTGCTGACAGCAACCCACACTTCCCTAGTATGGACTCCCATGTACCCACACATGCTTGGCCATGCACTCCACCTAGCTGGGTGACACATTACACAACACATACCATACCTACACTACCCTCGGCATGCACCATACCTCCATGTGTCTGCTGTGTTAAACCTAGGGATATCCCCCCTCTGGTAGATGAACATATATGCTTCACGGCCCTGCTAGCCACACCCTGGACACACACCCATCGCAGCATACATGGTACATGTGCTCTACAGCCGGTACTACTGACGTCTGCTGACGGGGGTGGTTAATGGCATGGCACCCCAGCAGATGGACAGTGTACGTGACTATGCTGACACATATCACAGTGCACTTCCGCAACATGTACGCAATGGTAGAGACCATGCTATTCCACACAGAGACATGGCGGTACTGGCCTTTTCACAGACGCCACGGTGGTAGTCATGTTCCATGCACATCTGCTGTATTGGCACATGTGCTGGCTGTTGCACGGTGAGTATATTCACATGTGTGGGGTGCATCACTTGACAGTCATGGTGGGTCCTTGTGGTCCATCACATGCTCCAAGGCTAGCTACCTACACTGGACTGCCGCACATTGCAGTGTGGGCCCTCAGGCAGTGTGGTGGTATGTCTGTGTTGTTTGGCTACATCCACATTCGATGTAGCGTACAACAGTCACCCAGGCATTGCCGAATGAGATGTTGTTGGCAACATGCCAGGCAATGGTGTACCTACCAACAATACACACTCTCACTCACTACAGGGTTGCAATCCATACATGGACATCGCAGTGTCCCTGTGGACACATACATGGTACTGCCATGCACACGTTATGTCCTAAGACACTGTCCCAATGTCACCTTCCGATCTCCCTAGCTATTATGTCCCGCCAACCTGTTTGGTATGTGTCTCCACAGCAGCCCACTGAATTAACTGCTAGCCTGTTCTTGGACGTTGTGTACCTTGACCACCACACTACTGCATCTATCGCACTACACATGGGTGGTACTGCATTGCACGTGTGGGACTGCATTCGTACACCCATGACTGGACCATTCAGTATGGCACTGGGGCACGTCCTCACATCCGTGCTTCACACACTCATTGATGACCTCCATGCCTTTACTGGCACCCTTGTTGGGCCTCTGTGTGCCACAGCACGCCACATACACATGCTGGCCACCTGTCATACCATTGCATGGGTGGTTGGTGTGGTACAGAGGGTAACAGATCAGACATTGTCCCCGCATTGCCCTTCAGCACCATTCCACATTCCGGTATTGGCAATGTACACATCCACCATCACATCATACCCTGTGTCTCAGGATGTTAGGCTATATGAATCCTGGACAGGACACACAGTGGTGCAAGCATATCATGCTACCTACTACATGTCAGGTACATGTGGCATTACACAGTCCTCAGTCATGTGGCCCCTCATGTTCACTATTTGCTTACATACACAACATGCTGTCACAGAGTACTGTCCATGCCTAGATATCCCACATCTACCTACCTGGCACCATTGTAGCTCCTCCAGCTCATACTGATAACAACCGTACAGGTGTCGGTGTGGCAGATACATCGTGTGGATGTCATTGCATCAGGTTACATCACACATGGTGCATGCACATCACCTTTGCATAGCAACAGTCATCCACTGGGTATCACATGGATACTGTCCCCATACATGCATATCACATTGTACATGGTTGCTGTACACACACATGCCCCACATGGTGCTGTGGTTGCCATATTCCACTGTGGCATGGGTACACATCTGCAGGGCCACACATATCTGTACTGTGTGTGTTGCTGGTACATAAGTATCCTTTGTACCTGTGCCATACACACATCTACACACGAGCAGGGTTACATTAACACATTCATGGTGTACCTTCCACAATGGCTACGACTTTACATGGCACGGCATTATCATGCCGTGATGTATGCCAGGCTCAGACAGTTTACATATGCGGATGACAGACGGGGAACACATCTGTACTCATCTGCGTACCACATACACAGGGGTGTCATCTACTCTGACATGGGCCATGTCCTCCGCATTAGTGATGCATGTCGTACTCATACATGGCAATTGCAGTGGGCGGGGTGAATGGAGCACTCCTGCATATGTGCACACATGCCACATTGCATGGCCTGGGCTTCTGTGTTACTTCCGCAGACACAACACACACCATGCTGTGGAACATAGGTCCTGTGCACATCCCACAGGGACACACTGTGGCACTGTTCATGTGATAGCTCCCTTGCTGATAGGGTGACACATAGTCATGGTACCACCACAGCAGCAGTACTGTGTAGACATGCAGTTGACATCCACCTCTGCTGTTCAGTGGACAGTACCATGGGGAGGTGACACTACTGTGTACACTGCACATGTGTTTACACATGGACCTGCCGGACTTCATTGTTGCACACATTGCACCTGCTACAGATCGTTTGGACATGGTTACTTGGTGTTCCTTCCATTTCGGGTGGCTATTCTGCTACTACTCTGTCCCATATGTACAGGCCATACATATCCTGTTAGTGTACATAACACTAGGCCATACCTCCATTATGCATGCTATGCCTGTGATACTGTGTATGATGTCTGTCATATCCACCATGACAGCTTTACATTACACATACTTGACATAGTAACCCCTACTGCGAGGCATACGTGCACGTCATGCGCACATTACGTATGACATCGACGGTATATGCCCATACACATGTGTGCTGTGACAGTATACATACATGTCCTATCCCCTGCTGTGGCACTTCCTTGTTGGACATCCACTGCCAGCATCGGCGTGGGTGGTGGCATTGTTCTGTGTTATGCCCCCCTGTGGCAGCCCTTGGGTTATCCCGGCTGTGTACATGATGTCCCACTGCTGTGCACACGGTGTCCACAGTCGTTGGTATGCTCAGCGGGATAGCACTACATAACCACCTTTCACCACTCTCTGCTTTATGGACAGGTATCCTTACTTACAAACACCGTTCACATACAGTGCAGCTTCGTCATACACATCATGCATTACACACAAGTACATCTCGTGGGTTCTACATACCTTTCCTGTGTTTCCTTCCGTTTTCCGTTGCGAGTCTCGCTATAGCGTTGTCTCTCACTCGATCCGTTTTTTATTTGTGGTTCGGTATGAGCATACAGTTTGAATATCGTAGGAGTCATCCTTATATCCATCGTCACCTGCGACATGTGGGTTCATCACACCAATAGCTGTTCCTCGGTGTGTACTTGTGCGCATATCACCTGTGCATCTACTCCATTCGTACAGTACGCATCGTAACTAGGGCATGGTTCATTCCTCGCCTGGGCGTTGGTTATTTGCACTATCTTCGTGGAGATGGTCTATATTGTGTTATGTTATGTGTGACTGCAGCCGCTATGTGTGGCGTCAGGTACATTTTGCAGTGGTGTTAGCCGTGGATTGTGTGTGTTGGGTATGGTATTATGTTCGACATGTGGGTGTCCCTGTCCTGGCGGCGTCTGTCGATGGCATTTTGCATTCGGATGTGTAACATAGCTCTTGTATTCCTTTAAACAATGGATGCAGGTATGCATCCGCTGCTGATAGTGTTTCCCACGCGAGATGTTGCGGTTATGCCACTGTCATTGACTGCCTGTATGTTTGTGCTGCTATTGCAGCTTGTATCCCTTTGATATGTGCGATGGGGTATATCGGCGGTTGTGGGTGACAGGTACGGGTTGTGGGCCTTGCATTTCTACATACACGGTATGCTTGTGTGTGTGCTCCATCCCTGCCTGGGGATCTGGCAGTTACCTGTCTGTTGTTCTGGGAGTGTAGGTTGTGTTGATGTCGTCTGGTGTCGGTATCGCCTGCATGTGTGCTTCCTGCATGTATTCCTCCATCACATCGGTAGTATATCTGCGGTTATTCGTACGTGCCGACTATCCCTTGGCATTTTGTCCCGGATATTTACAGTCATTGTGGTCCTGTACTTGGGACGGCCTGTATGCTACCAGTTGCCACCTATTCGGGTGGCGATTGCTTGTTTGACACTCGTAGAACACACAGCGGTGTTTACGGGCCGATACGTAGCCACGATTGGTGCCAGGGTAGCACATGCGTATTTCCGCGGTACATGACTATTGCTGTGTAACGTTGCCGACGTATCGTTTTGCAATTAACATATCGGTGTCATACATACGGTCATGGTTTGTACATACGTCCTTTGCATTTCATGTTGGCTATATTCCTGTGGTACATTCTGGGACATTTTCGCTTTGCATCGTTTTACGTCGCCACATGCCTAGCCAGGGAGAGGCTCTCAGTGCTACTTTGGGGGTACTGCTGTACATACGCCTGTGGTTCCTATACTGTATGCCTACACATGTTATTCAACTCCGCCTGTCACATGGCACCTACATACACATTTTACAGTGGCACAAACATTACACTCGCACAGTGGAACACACGACACCCTCACCACACACATACACATACTGCCGCTGTCACAGGGATGGTTGCACACAGTACCTGCATTGCCCGCATCACCGGCGGTGGTGTCTACCTCCACCCTCATATCCTCATAATATTACCCGCACATGTACTGTTACTGTACCGTGGCCTGGCGATCGTCCCGGCTCGCGATTATGCATTTAGGTAGGTTGACCTTTCCATGGGTGGCGTTTCCTGTTCTGTCAACCCTCCCGGATATGCAGGTTGTCGTTCACTATGTTTACTATGTACAGATATCGCGTCTTACTTCTCTGTCACCTTGCATCCCTCTGATTCCCTGTCTTACCTGTTGTACTTTATATATGTGTATGTGTACATATATTTCTATGTGTGTAATGATATCTATCTCCATATCTGTGTATGCACATATGTACATATGTATACACCTTGCTGCGAACGTGGCAGCATACAGCAACGCCGTCTGCTGTAGGACCCGTGTACGGTTAAGGTGTTGGCATTCCATGCTCCGCTGGCTGTTGGGTGTGCAGTGTTTGGGTGCTGCCTATGTTGGAGTCACACATGGGACCACCCATACGGTACACATTACGGGTGGCCATGTTTGTGTGCCGTCCATTTCACTGTGTGTGCGGGTAGGGAGGTGTCAGTCCATGGGGCCTACGCTGTCAGAGTATGTGCTATACGTTCCCTCTTTGCCAGGGCATAGGCATATTGGGTACGCCTCCGTCTGCCTACTGGGGCTGGCACAGTGTGTTCATGGCGCTGAATCCTCTGTGCCTGTGCTTGCCTTGGCAGTTGTGGTGGGCTTTGTGGCCCTTCACCATTATGTCCCTGCAGCAGCTGTTTCCTCAGGATCATATTATGTAGCATGGCACATACTATGAATATGTGGGCACATGTGCCTGGAGAGTACTGCAGGGCTCCACCGGATGTATCCAAGCACCGGAACCGTGATTTCAGCATCCCAAACACACGCTCTATGATTATTCTGGTTTGTGCGTGTGCCTCATTATGGCGTTCTTGCATGTGTGTGTGTGCATTTCTGATGGGTGTCATCATCCACGGCTCCAGTGCATAGCCAGCATCCCCCACAAGGTGGCCTTGTGTGATGTCCCCCCTGGCGAATACCTGATACAGCTGTGAGGCATGCCAGATATGGGAGTTGTGGTAGCTTCCAGGGCTGCCAGCACACACATCCATGATAATGCCCTGCGCATTGCACACGACCTGGCAATTGATGGAGGGGAATCCCTTGCGGTTTATGTAGCGTCTACCCTGCTCCCCAGGTGGTGACTTGATTTGTATGTGCGTACAGACTATCGCACCCAGTACCTCCGGGTATTGTGCCACACGGTGGAAGTGGCGCATATTGCTAGCCAACTCCTCCTGAGATCTGGGGAAGTATATATACTCATGGGCATGTCGTAACATGGCATCCAGAAACTGGTGTAGTACCCTGGATGCTGATGCCTGTGAGATGCCCATTATATCCCCGGTTGGCCTTTGAAAGGTACCTGTAGCCAGTATTCGCATGCTTACACATACCTTTGTGTCCACTGGGATGGGCTCCCCTCTGTTGTTTCTTGTTCTCAGGCGTGGCCGGCACAGCTCCGCTATTTGCTGTAACGTGTCCCTGTCCACCCTGTAATGCTCTACTATCTCTAGGTCTTGTAGCCCCTGGTAGGTTACCCTTGGTCTGAACACTCTCCTTCTCCTCTGAGGCCTACGGTAGTTGTCGGCACCCTCCTCCGCAACTCTGTCTGTCTCTGACACATGCTGATGTATCACGGCCACGGCGGCACCCAACATATACATTTTAAAAGTTCCCCGTGTGTTTACACCTAAAGTGCGGCGTTTGGGAATACGCGCTGTGTGTTGTGTGCATTCACACTTTATACTGTTGTGCTGTACACCCGGTGATGTCATTGGGTGTGTCTGTGCGGCCGTATCTGTGGATTATCTTCCATGTTTTACCGTTGGCACTGCAACGCTGTTGCCTTTGGTGTTACATTACACTTGCCTGCATTGGTTTAGCTTTAGGCCTTACCTTACTGTTTCTGCACGTTGCGCATTCTATTTCCTGGATTGCATCCTGCAGAGCCCTGTCATGTGTTGTTTCTGGGACATGGCATATCATGCATTTTGTCTGCCGCCGTTATGCTACCTCTCTACTTGGCTGTGCTGTATCGGTTCTTCACTCTTTGCAATTCTGCTACATCCCCTACTTTCTTTGCATTCATATGCCTCCCCTTTCCCATTTTGCGGGTTTCTGCATGCAGAGTTGTCAGCTGCCGCCAATTGCCCTTCGTGGGTTGATTGGTGTTGATTGCTCATTACGACTCCAATTACACTGCTTCCGCATTTCCTCATATTCTCCGCATCACCTTCCTGTATCCGTTGTTGTTGACGGGGCGGCCGTCACATGAGTGGGATAGGGGAACGTAGTCATCCTCGTGCACATGCATCTCTGCGCGCATTGTGTACTCTCAGTGCAACTATTTCCCCACACGCCAGTCCTGCTGCTGTGATGTGCATTGTACAGCCCATGTTTGCTGGGCTCCAATGTGCTTCCTCCTACAGTGGCACACCCCTCTGCGGTTGACATGTATTCCCTCTGGGCCACTCCTTGGTGTATTACCGCTGCGCCGTTTGGTGCAGCCTTACGCCGGCGGGGGTTTTGCGATTCAGTATTATCTGCCTCATTTGCATGGCATTGACTACTAATACATAGTTACGGCGCCGAACACTGCCGCCACTCCTTGGCAACCCTTGCGCTGTGGTTGTGGCTTTCCATGCATACTATGGTGTATTGTGGCTGTGAAGCTGATGTGTATTATACTGCTCTTTTATGACATTGTCATCTTATTTCATTGTTTCGCACCTTCCGCAGACATGTCCTGGGGTTCTGCTGTGGTTTCTGCAGACATACCATTTATGTCATTATTTACATTTTGTGCATGTTTTCTTTTGACATTCTCGGTGTCTTTCACCATTGGCATATTGCAACAGTATGATACCTGACGTTGACAGCCTTCCGTTTCTCCTATGTCATGTTTGGATATATGTAAATCGTTTTTTTTTGGTTTACATTGCCGTGCCCTTATGCTACGCCTGCGCCACTTCGTGGATCGCTATATGCCTTCATTTGCATGGTGCAACACCGCACATGGGGTGTTTAACATACCTACGCCGGAGGCGGCGCAACTCAGGCGCACGCCGGTAGTGCACGTGGAATTGGATCATACCTGAATCGCTCGGCGGCCATATCTGGCGTTGTGGCGCCTACGCTATGCGTGCACCTGGCGCAAGGTTCATGAATCCCGGGGACTGTTTAAATCTTGAGATGCCTTTATTATTAACTTATAAATGTTTTTGCCTTAATATATGTTCTGCACATTTTCATAATAATGTTGTATGAGTAACCATGGAGAGTTTCCACATAGGTATCCATTGAAAAGGGGTTTTAATTCCCAGACAGACTTTCCTGGTAAACAAATAAGTCAATATACAATTGGAATGATAGGGCTGAAGCTTCAGGCATGTGTGAAATAGGCCCTGCCATTTTTATTTCCACTTTAGTCTGAAATCCTGTGCTGCTGAAACATTAAATTGGCCACTTATAATTTTCAGATCCAGATCCACTAGGCACATAATCCAGTACTGAGTATAGGTGAGGCAGAGCATAGCTAAACTACCAGGCAGAGAGATAAAGTGAAAAACTGACACAAGGAAACCAAGCACTCAATTTTTTCATTACTTTATATGTGTAACATACTGTGAATGGAACATCCTTGTTTGACCACCATGTTATGCTTGTTTAATTGGCATTGCGCGTGTTCATATGCATCACCAAACTGTTCTTCTGAAAATGCTTAATGTGTAGCAGTGCTAATGTATGTCTTCGAAGAAGGCATGAGTAAGTTATTTTAAACAATATAAAGATATCTCATTTGAAAAATAATGCTCTGGCATTAAAATATGGACAGCCATCTATTCATCAGATTATGGCCAGCCTAATTATCTTCAACTTGTGCTGATTGAGGTAAAAATTACTTTCAGTACATGCCCAGATGTGTCATATAGAAAGAAACCAAGTAATTGGCCATAAAAACGAAGATATTTTATAGCCTGACAATTTGGGAAGGGTTGAAGAGGAATATTAGTGGATGGTCAGAATACTGCCCCTCTTTAGTTGCAGTGAGCATTGTTCAAAGTATTTATACTCATCATTTCTCAAGAAATGACTGCAGAACCACTTGGCTAACAGTAGAATGGGGAAACCATGCAATGAGAATATCATAGATGTAATTTGGTATACAGTCGATTGTGGGTAAGTGGGCTGAAATGGAATAGAATGGAGTAGGAAATGGCATTGCAGAAAATAAATGTGTTTAAATTAAACACATCACAGCTGCAAAAATGACAGGGAAAAATACTACAGAAAAGATAAAGCTATGAATTTCTATGGACACTTACAGAAACCCAAAACCACCAAAGCTAATAACAGACTGAAGAAGCATAGCATTGAAACAATGCTGTGATAGTTGTTATGTGTACTGAAAAAAAGGAATAAAGGGATAGGGGCATAGGTTCATATGCCATTGAAAGTTGTTATGCATAGGTTCACCAAGACCACTAGTGAGTCTACCCCAATTCCTAATCACCTGAAAGCACTGCCTAGTTTAGTGTCTTGTTCAAGATAACCTAGTAGGAAAATGAAAATGGACAGTTTCAAACAATGTACTCTTAGCACTGGAATCAGGACTTTAATATTCTGCACTTACTGACAGGACACATCACAAGTTCATTTAGAAAAACAAGAATTGGTTGTTGGATGCTATAATTCACTAATGGTTGTAGCCCTCAGGACTGCAGTTTATTGCAAAAGTGCATAATGTAAGCAAATGGAGGTTTTCTCCCCAGACCTCTGCTGAAAATAGATATGACCCAGTGGGACTTTCCTGGCAAACAAATACAAATAAGTAAATAATAAATGAGCCCTCTATGCTTCAGAAGGAATAGTTATCCAAAGTTAATGAATAGAAAAATAGGTCATATTTTGTTGTAGACTTGCATAGTAAAAGGGAAAAAAAACATGATATTAATTATAAACCAAGTGAAAATAAAGCATTTTCTACAACATTCAAGAACATAATTAAATAAAAAATAAAAATCTGCCCACTGCAGGCACTAGGGATAATTGCTTTCAAAGCATTTCTTTTCCAGTAGAAGCTGTCATTTACACATGAAACTGAAAGAATTTGTCACTGCAGGGACAATTTTGAGACTACAGAAATAGTGCAGTGGTAGGGAACTGTTGATTCATCTTGGAATACAAAAGGGAACTTTAAACAAACGCCTGCAATTTAGCTACTTTTTTTTGTTTCAGCTATCACTATCTAGGCCAGGGGTCTGCAGCCTTCATTATCAAAAGAGCCATTTTGGTCCCTCTCACACCAAATAAAATTCATTGGGAGCCGCAAAACCTATTTGACTCCTAAAATGAAGATAACACAGCGTATAAAGTTTTATATATAGTTATTATCCTAAATATAAAAGAACTAAATTTATAAGAGCAATACTGAAAATCTATCCCTGTTTTTGCCCTTTCTTGGGATTGCTCAATCATTCTTAGTCTGCATGTCTGTGTGTCTGTATGTGTGTGTCTGTGTGTGCCTGTCTGCATCTGCCTGTCTGTGTGTGCCTGTCTGTATGTCTGCCTGTCTGCGTGCCTGTCTGTGTGTCCGCCTGTATGTGTGTCTGCCTGTCTGTGTCTGCCTGTCTGTCTGTCTCTGCCTGTCTGTGTGTGTCTGTGTGCCTGTCTGTGTGTCTCTGTCTGCCTGTCTGTGTGTCTCTGCCTGTCTGTCTGTGTGTCTCTGCCTGTCTGTGTGTCTGTGTGTCTGTCTGTGTGTGTGTCTCTGTGTAAAGGAAAATGCATGTTAACAGAAACTATGTTATTCTAGCAAGTTTATAAGTTTATAAGAGCAATATTTAAAGTCCATCCCTATTTTTGTTTCTGTGTTCCCCTTTATCTGTGGCTCTGTCCAAATTTATTGTAATAAGAGTTTGAAAACTAGGGAAACCTTTCAAGAGATACTGCTGCTGCCAGGGGATTGCTCAATCGCTCTTTATGTGTGGAATGCATGGAAACAGAAATTGTTATTCTAGCAAGTTTCAAAGTTTATGAGAGCAATATTTAAAGTCCATCACTCAATCCTGTGTGTGTGTGTGTGTGTGTGTGTGTGTGTGTGTGTGTGTGTGTGTGTGTGTGTGTGTGTGTGTGTGTGTGTGTGTGTGTGTGTTGTGCAGTAGAGTGGACATTATTTTTCAAAGCTACAGGGAGCCACTGCAGAGGGATGGAAGAGCCACATGCGTCTCCAGAGCCACAGGTTATAGACCCCTGATCTAAGCCATAGATATTGTTGCTCAAGTGGCATTGGTGTTAATTAGAATTTTTTGTGCTTGTATGTAAGTCAACATGTTTGGCCTGGTTTATTTTAGTTTATATTATAGATCGGAATGTCAAGCTGTTTATAACTATAGCAAATAGGCAATCCTATGCAAACAATATTAAAACTATTCTTGTACATGGTCTGTACAAATTCAAAATATAACTTTGCTATTATTTTTGCCTCCATCCTCCACCCCACCCTCAGACCCCAAGCTCGTACATCAAGTTCCCATCCTGTAGTAGTACTGGGATATCCATCTACACATTTGCTATGTTTGTCTAGAATCATCATCATCATCACCAACATCATCAGTCCCCCTTTTTCCCATTTTCTACATGAGGTGTCAACTGTCACCATCTCTCTCTTGACTTAATGCCACTCTCCTGCCTTCTACAGTCATGCCTGAGTGTCACAGGTCTTCTCTTACACAATCCATCCACCTCTTTGCTGAATGCCTTTGTTTCGTCTTGCCTTCTTCCTGTCTGTCCCAAATCTTGTTCACCAGATTGTCTTCTGCCTTCCTCCCATGTGCTTGAACCCCCGTTATCTGTTCTCTTTCAGTTTCTCTGGCTTCTGCTCTGATATCTTCATTTCTTCACCTGTTCCACAATGTGCCTCCTACCACACAGACACACATTCATCTTATACCCCTGCATCTCCCATCTGATTGTCTAGGTTGCCCTTGAATAGGATTAATGAGAAGCTCTGCTTCACGTGAATCAGGGGTTTATGCCAGAGGAGTGGTTGGGAGATATAGCTGTCTCTCCACCATTTTCTGTTAATGTCACAGGCTAGGTTAAGAGCCCTGGAGCATGACTCTTGTCCCATTTGATTTGCGAATGTGCAGCATTACCATTAGGGCAAGGTCAGAGACTGCTCTGTAGGCCAGGCACAAGTTGCCTGACAGCAGCCTGTAGGACACAGAGTACATACATTCATAGATACAGGTTCATAGATTAGTACTAGGCTAACATCCCCTTGTGGGCCATTTTAAGGCTAGCCAATTACCCAAGTAAGAATCAAACCACAGACACAAGGTGCCTGTAAGGTAAATACCTTAACCATTATGCCAACCTCCAGTGATGGAGCTTTCAGTCTTTCCAAATAGGTTATGTTTTGGAGGCCCTAAATTTTCTATCTGAGAAACAGCTGTGCTCTCTCCAGGTGTTGAAGGTGTCTGGTGATGTACATGCAAAAGGGAGCACTGTACTCTATTAGTGGTCTAATGACAGTCTAGTACAATGGAGTTATAACATCCTTAGTCTCAGATGCAATGCCTTTATGAGATGTGCAATGTAGAAGGCTTTCCTTACCACTGCGGACACATGATTATAGAAGTTTAGACTACTATCAAGGTCAAAAACACAGCTTCAATGGGACCAGATAATATCCCAGGATATTTACTAAACAATCAAAATCAAGACCTTGTGGACCCATTTAGCATTCTCCTTAATCATAGCTTGAGAACTGGGTATGTCCCTGCAGAATGGAGAACAGCAACAGTAATCCTCTGCACAAAGAGGGAACATCAACTGAACCTGGGAACTACAGACCCATAAGTCTAACCAGCCTCATCTGCAAGGCCATGGAAAGAACTATCATGGACCTTATCAACAAGGATATAGGCGACCTCCAAAAGTGGACCCAGTCCAGTTTGGCTTCATTGTGGGTAGATCATGCCTATTAAACCTGGTAGACTCCATTGAGAATGTCACCAAAGCCATGGATGAAGGTAAGACAGAGCACCCAGCCTATCTCAACCTTGCCAAGGCTTTCAGCGCAATTCTCCACTCTGGCATCATTGAGAAACTCTCCCAGATAGCAACTAACCCTTACATTACTAGACAGGTAGCCAAATGGCTCACCAACAGAACACAGTCTGTCAAATTTGTTAACTCCATCTCCAACAGTAGACCTATCATCAGTGGAGTATCACAGGGTCTGTGCTGGGCTCCTTACTGTTTGGCTTCTGCTTCTCAAAAGTCCAGGCCAAATTAGACAGCCTTTGGCTCACCAAGTTTGCTGATGATTGTAAACTGAGAACAATCACGGAGTCCCCCAACAATTTCAACATATTACAAGATGAACTAACGCAATCAAGTGATTGGTGCCAAAGCCATGGTCTAAAACTAAATGCAAAAAATGCATTATTATTACCATTAGCAAAATGGAATGCCCTACAAATTACAGTATTGACAGTACCCCCTCCCCCCTTCCTACTCAGTGGTGCAAGACCTGGGAACACAGGTTGATAGCAATGTGAATTTGACCACCATATTTCCACATTGGTAAGAAAAACTTTTTACGTAGCACACATCATGGAGAGACTTCAGAGGTTTCTCACTTAGAAAATATAAGGACTCCAAACCATGTCCTACGTGGACAGGCTGAAAGTCCTGTTCTCTGTATCTTATAGGCTGCTGAGAGATGACTTGTACTTGGCCTATAGGGCAATCTCCACCCCTGCACTAATAAAAATGCTGCACTTTCGCACATTAAATGGCACAAGAATCGCTCAGTCTAGGGATCTCACCCTAGCTTGTGACATTAGCAGATTGTGTTGGAGAGGGGTCTATGTTTAGTGATAAAATGGTATGTTTGTCAAACAGCTATTCATCGACAACATGCCATTGATCATGCATTTCAACTAACAAGCATACCGATGAAAATTATCTCATTTAACTGTCATAGTTGGTCCACACACACAAAACACCACCAGGTACGTATTACAGTGCCATTCACTGAAGCCTACTAATGTGGGAGGCACATCCCACTAATTTTATATACCAACTTTGAGATTGCACTACAATGGGTAATGTTGTCAATGAATAGCTGTTTGACAAACATAGCATTTGATCAGTAAGACTAACTTTTTTTCTTGTTCTTAGAAATCAGTTTCTTTTTTTTTTTGTTATATAACCTATTTATACTTGAGATCCATCAGGGTGGCCTGTTTTTTTTGGGAAGACCTGGTTTTGATCCAGTCAGGTACAGCTGAGTCTATACAGATGTTTAGGTGGTTATACAGGGCATTTGTATTCTCCTCTGCAAAGGTGTCATTACTGGCTGTGTTAGCAGGGGATTTGAAACTTTTTGTGTCATCACCTAGTAGGCTGTAGTTTGGTTTGGAGAAATGTTTCATTTTTTTGCTTCTGTGGGGGCATCAGGTCTGATTTTTACTTCAAATGAGACAGATTTATGGTCTGACCTTAGGCAAAGCACAGGGGGTACTGCAGTGACCTCTCATGTTGGTGAGTACTATGTTTAGAACATGTGAGCCCTTGTGGGGGTGCAGACAAGCTGTTCCAGGGCAGTTGTAATGCCAAAGTCCAGGAACCTCAGGGCTAGCATGTTTGTGCTTGTGTATGTCACCCAATGAATGGAAGGATATTTGAAATTACCCATGACCAAAGTGTTTGGCTGTATAGTAAGTGACTCTAGTAAGCCCAGGTAGGCGGTGTGCTTCTCTTGGCTCATGGTGCAGGACTTGTAGCTAACAATGATGTGGTAAGGTGCATTACCTGTTGTTAGATGGACTTGAAGTAGCTCAAGAGTCATACTGTTTAACCAGTCTCCAGGTGTATTTGGCTTTAATGAAGATGGATACACCTCCACCTTTGGGTCTTTCAAACTCGTTTTGGGGTCTGAATGTGTGGAAGGCATTGTAGTCTTGCATGGCTGGGATGTTGGCTGTGGCCTTGAACCATGTCTCAGTAACTGCACAGACATCAACATCTTCCAAGGTGAGGAGTGCAGGTTTCTGTTTAGACTCCTAGCATTAAGCAGCATAACCTTTAGTTTGTCTCGAGTTGATTTTTTTTTTTTACGTTGAAAATTTTGTTGTTTTGACATTGCCTAAAAAGGCACTATGGGGGAGGCAAGCACCTTTGCCAGTATCCAAAAGCCTAGAGGGGGCAGGTGAAGACCATTTCTGGCAAAGTATTGTGGTTTGTCAATCATGTCTTCCCAGGCTGACAGATACTGGATCCCCCTGGAGTTGACACCAGAAGTTAAGCCAATTGTTGATGTCAATAATTTTTTGTCTATATTGTGGCATCATCCTGGGTGAAGGTAGAATGCTGCTAAGGGCTAGGGGCATACCTGCCTGGGACAAATAATCTGAGAGTTCAGTCATGACTTGCTTCCTATAGCCCAGAAAGATATGTCTCAAGTCATTCACCCCAGCATGTACTATGACAGCTTCATAGCTTTAATTGTTGTTGAGTGACTTGAGTGTATGTGTCATTTGATGGAACCTGGCACTTGACAGGCAGCTGACTATGACCTTCTCCTTGTTAAGCCTGGTGAGGGAGACATCTGCATGTCTCACTATTTAGTTGCTTATGACCAGGAGATTTGGTTTTGAGGTGTTTTGCCTTATGGGCTTATTTGTTAAGACACTGGTGTGTGTGCATGTGTGCGTGTGCGCGGTTTGCTCTTGAGAGGTCTGTGATCTGTTGGTAGGCTTTTATTGAGTATCTCAGCTTATGCAGGTTTATGTGTTGTGATCTTGTTTTGTGTGAGAGATTACACATGTGCTGACAACCTGTTTGATATCCGGTTTGTTATGTGAGAGAACTGACTCCAAATTCATAGTGTAATTACATCTCCAACATATTGAATTTGTCTGCTTTAGGAGTAAGTGATTGTCAGCATACATGAGGCAATTACTGCATTGTCTCATGATGCCCATGTCACCCAGGCTGGCTAGACAAATTGTTGGAAACTGACAGTCCTTTATGATAGGTTTTTGCCATAACTACTACTGGAGAGTTGGCTAGTTTGACCAGATTTTGGTCTAGGATTAACAAAGGGGCTTATTCTATTGAAGGCTAGGGGTGAAAACTATGGTGATGCTTTTCAGTGCTTAAATGAGCTTCCCGCAATACAGTAGGGAAGCTTGAGAGGTTCACTAACAAATGTCTATGAGAAAATTGTCTTTCAACATGTTTGCATCTATACAAGGTACCACTGAACCTTGTTGAGCAGTGTGCAGCTACTCACAAATGCAAGGCTTAAATACAGGTGAAATTAAACATTTTTAAGCTAAACTACACATGGGAAATCACAGAGTGAGCATTTCTCTAGTAATCTTTAACTCGGATAAGGCTCACACTGCACACTTCTGCCACAAGGATACAGGCTGGGCCTTTCACTTTGGTTCTCAGATGTTCATCCTACCACCCATCTCGGGTACTTCATCTCCATCCCTTTAGCTTCCTCAACTGTTCTGCCTTTACTGCTCAGGTTTCTGTACTATAGAGTAGCACTTGTTGCACAACTGTTTTGTGCACCTTACTTTTCATCTTCTTTGGCATGCTTCTGTCATAGACTAAACCTGACACTCTGACAGATGGCTGCAGCCCCCCTGATTCTAGCTTTGACCTCCTCATTCAGACATTCCTTCTCAACCACCACTCTCACATACTCTATGCTATTAACCTGTTCCACTATTTCCCCTTCTATCTCAATTATTAGTTTCTTATGATGTCCCACACTGCTGCCATTACAACTATCTTATCTGTACTCATTTTCATCTAATGTGCCTTTAGTTTTGCATTTTCCCCTATCCTTTGATGAAGTTCTTACTCAGACTCTGCCTGCGATGCCACATTGTCTGCACACAGCAGCTTAATTGATCTGAACCATTGAACCTATTTGCTAATGTAAACCAATTATAGGAACAGTAGTGGGCTCAGAGCTGAGCCATAATTCACACCCACTGGGAAACCATCTGAACATTTTCACACCACAGTCCCTGGGTCATAGAAGATAGCATGCATTAATTCTACCATTGTTTCTGAGACTTTGAACCACCTCAGGACTGTCCATTTCAGCTTTCTCCATATCTATGCCTAGCTGGACTATTTCTTCATCTCCAACTTTTCAACTAGCTTTCTCACTGCAAACATTGGGTCAGTCATGTTGCATCCTGATATGAATCCAAACTGCTCATCTCCTACCTTATTTTTCTACTAAAGACACATGCACACACACACACACACACACACACACACACACACACACACACACACACACACACACACACACACACACACAGACTCTTCTTCACTTTCTCAGATTTTTTTACTTTTGTTTCTTTTTCAGTTTATTATTTATCTTTTTCTTTTCAAAGTCCTCTTATTTGGATCTTGTTGTCACCTTTGTGTTAAATGCCCTACTGTAAAGGGAGTTTTATTACACCTTGTTTTTGTCAGGAGATAAACTAACCCCGGGATTCATGAACCTTGCGCAAGGCGCACACATAGCGTAGGCGTTACAACACCAGATATGGCCGCCGAGCGATTCAGGTACGATCCAAATCCATGTGCACTACCGGCGTGCGCCGGATTTGCACCGCCTCCGGTGTAGGTATGTTAAACACCCCATGTGCGGTGTTGCACCATGCAAATGAAGGCATATAGTGATCCACGAAGTGGCGCAGGCGTAGCATAAGGGCACGGCAATGTAAACCAAAAAAAAACGGTTTACATTTACCCAAACATGACATAGGAGTAACGGAAGGCTGTCAACGTCAGGTATCACACTGTTGCCATATGCCAATGGTGAAAGACACAGAGAATGTCAAAAGAAAACATGCACAACACGTAAACAATGACATAAATGGTATGTCCACAGAAACACACAGCAGAACCCCAGGACATGTCCGCGGAAGGTGCTAAACAATGAAATAATATGACAATGTCATAAAAGAGCAGTGTAATACACATCAGCTTCAAAGACACAATACACCATGGTATGCATGGAAAGCCACATCCACGGTGCAAGGGTTGCCAAGGAGTCGCGGCAGTGTTCGGCGCGGTAACTATGAATTAGTAGTCAATGCCATGCAAATGAGGCAGATGATACTGAATTGCAAAACCCCCGCCGGCGTAAGGCTGGACCAAACGGCACAGCGGTAATTCACCGAGGAGTGGCTCAGAGGGAATACATGTCAACTGCAGAGGGGTGTGCCACTGTAGGAGGAAGTACATTGGAGCCCAGCAAACATGGGCTGTACATCGCACATCACAGCAGCAGGACTGGCGTGTGGGGTAATAGTTGAGCTGAGAGCACACAATGCGCGCAGAGATGCATATGCACGAGGATGACTACGTTCCCTTAACCCAGTCATATGACGCCCGCCCCGTCAACAATAACGGATACAGGAAGGTGATGCTGATAATATGAGGAAATGCGGAAGCAGTGAAATTGGAGTAGTAATGAACAATCAACACCAATCAACCCACGAAGGCCAATTGGCGTCAGCTGACAACTCTGCATGCAGAAACCTGCAAAACGGGATAGGGGAGGCATATGAATGCAAAGAAAGTAGGGTAGGTAGCAGATTGCAAAGAGTGAAGAACTGATACAGCAGAGCCAAGTAGACAGGCAGCATAATGGCGGCGGCAGACAAAACGCACGATATGCCATGTCCCAGAAACTACACATGACAGGGCTCTGCAGGATGCAAGCCAGGAAATAGTAGGCGCAACGTGCAGAAACAGTAAGGTAAGGTCGAAAGCTAATACAATGCAGGCAAGAGTAATGCAACACCAAAGGCAACAGCGCTGCAGTGCCAATGGTAAAACACGGAAGATAATCCACAGATACGGCCGCACAGACACACCCTATGACATCACCGGGTGTACAGCACAACAGTATAAAGTGTGAATGCACACAACACACAGCCGTGTATTCCCAAACGCAGCACTCTAGGTGTAAACACATGGGGAACTTTTAAAATGTACATGTTGGGTGCCGCCGTGGCCGTGATCCATCAGCATGTGTTAGAGACAGACGGAGTTGTGGAGGAGGGTGCCGACAACTACCGTAGGCCTCAGAGGAGAAGGAGAGTGTTCAGACCAAGGGTAACCTACCAGGGGCTACAAGACCTGGAGATAGTAGAGCGTTACAGGGTGGATAGGGACACTCTACAGCAAATAGCGGAGCTGTGCCGCCGCCTGAGAACAAGAAACAACAGAGGGGAGCCCATCCCAGTGGACACAAAGGTATGTGTAAGCTTGCGAATACTGGCCACAGGTACCTTTCAAAGGCCAACTGGGGATATAATGGGTATCTCACAGGCATCAGCATCCAGGGTACTACACCAGTTTCTGGATGCCATGTTACCACATGCCAATGAGCATATATACTTCCCCAGATCTCAGGAGTTGGCTAGCAATATCGCCACTTCCACTGTGTGGCACAATACCGGAGGTACTGGGTGCGATGGACTGTACGCACATACAAATCAAGTCACCACCTGGGGAGCAGGGTAGACGCTACATAAACCGCAAGGGATTCCCCTCCATCAATTGCCAGGTCGTGTGCAATGCGCAGGGCATTATTATGGATGTGTGTGCTGGCAGCCCTGGAAGCTACCACGACTCCCATATCTGGCATGCCTCACAGCTGTATCAGGTATTCGCCAGGGGGGACATCACACAAGGCCACCTTGTGGGGTATGCTGGCTATGCACTGGAGCCGTGGATGATGACTCCCATCAGAAATGCACACACACACATGCAAGAACGCCATAATGAGGCACACGCACAAACCAGAATAATCATAGAGCGTGTGTTTGGGATGCTGAAATCACGGTTCCGGTGCTTGGATACATCCGGTGGAGCCCTGCAGTACTCTCCAGGCACATGTGCCCACATATTCATAGTATGTGCCATGCTACATAATATGATCCTGCGGAAGCAGCTGCTGCAGGGACATAATGGTGAAGGGCCACAAAGCCCACCACAACTGCCAAGGCCAGTACAGGCACAGAGGGTTCAGGACCATGAACACACTGTGCCAGCCCCAGTAGGCAGACGGAGGTGTACCCAATATGCCTATGCCCTGGCAAAGAGGGAACATATAGCACATACTCTGACAGCGTAGGCCCCATGGACTGACACCTCCCTACCTGCACACACAGTGAAATGGACGGCACACAAACATGGCCACCCATAAAGTGTACCGTATGGATGGCCCCATGTGTGACTCCAACATAGGCAGCACCCAAACACTGCACACCCAACAGCTAGCGGAGCATGGAACGCCAACACCTGAACCGTACATGGGTCCTACAGCAGACGGCGTTGCTGTATGCTGCCATGTTTGCTGCAAGGTGTATACATATAGACATGTACATATGTGCATATACAGATATGGAGATAGATATAACCACACACATAGAAATATATGTACACATATACATATAACGTACAACAGGTAAGACAGGGAATGAGAGGGATGCAAGGTGACAGAGAAGTAACATGCGATATCTGTACATAGTAAACATAGTGAACTACAACCTGAGCATCCGGGAGGTTTAACAGAACAGGAAACCGCCACCCATGGAAAGCTCAACATATCGAAATGCATAACCGCGAGTCGGGATGATCTCCAGGCCACAGTACAGTAACAGTACATGTGCGGGTAATACTATGATGATATGAGGGTGGAGGTAGACACTGCCGCCGGTGATGCGGGCCATGCAGGTACTGTGTGCAACCATCACTGTGACTGCCGCAGTATGTGCACGTGTGCGGTGATGGTGCTGTGTGTTCCGCTGTGCGAGTGTAATGTGTGTGCCACTGTAAAATGTGTATGTTGGTGCCATGTGACAGGTGGAGTGGAACAACATGTGTAGGCATACAGTATAGGAACCACAGGCGTATGTACACCAGTACTCCCAAAGTAGTACTGAGAGCCCCTCCCTGGCAAGGCGTGTGGCGACGTATAACGATGCAAAGTGAAAATGTCCCAGAATGTACCACAGGAATATAGCCAACATGAAATGGAAAGGACATATGTAGAAATCCTGACCGTATGTATGACACTGATATGCTAATTGCAAAACAATACGTCGGCAAAGTCACACAGCAATAGCAATGTACCGCGGAAATACGCATATGCTACCCTGGTACTGATCGTGGCCACGTATCGGCCCGTAAACACCGCTGTCTGTTCTACAAGTGTCAAACAAGCGATCGCCACCTGAAGAGGTGGCAACCACTAGCAAATAGGCCGTCCAAAGTACAGGACCACAATGACTGTAAATATCCGGGACAGAATGACAATGGATAGTCGTCACGTACAAACAACCGCAGATATACCACCGATGTGACGGAGGAATACATGCAGGAAGCACACACGCAGGCGATACCAACACCATATGACAACAACACTACCTATACTCCCAGAACAACAGACAAGTAACTGCCAACTTCCCAGGCAGGGATGGAGCACACAGACAAGCATACCGTGTATGTAGAGATGCAAGGCCCACAACCCATATCCGTCACCTACAACCTCCGATATTCCCCATCGCACATATCAAAGGGATACAAGCCGTAATAGCAGCACAAACATACAGGCAGTCAATGACAGCTGCATAACCGCAACATCTTGCGTGGGAAACACTATCAACAGCGGATGCATACTTGCATCCATTGTTTAAAGGAATACAACAGCTATGTTACACATCCGAATGCAAGATGCCATCAACATACGCCATCAGGACAGGGACACCCACATGTCGAACAGAATACCATACCCAACACACACAATCCACAGCTAACACCAGTGCGAAATGTACCTGACGCCACACATAGTGGCTGCAGTTACACATAACATAACACAATACAGACTATCTCCACGAATGTAGGGCAAATAACCAATGCCCAGGTGAGGAATGCAACCATGCCCTAGTTACGACGCGTAATGTACGAATGGAGTAGATGCACAGGTGATATGCGCACAAGTACACACTGAGGAACAGCCATTGGTGTGATGAACCCACATGTTGCAGGTAACGACGGATATAAGGATGACTCCCGGGATATTCAAACCGTATGCTCATACTGAACTACAACCTACAAACGGATATAGTGAGAAAACGCAATAGCGAGACACGTAACAAAAACGGAAGGAAACACATAAAGGTATGTAGAACCCACGATATGTACGGGTGTGTAACGCATGATGTGTATGATGAAGCTGCACTGTATGTGAATGGTGTTTGTAAGTAAGGATACTTGTACATAATGCAGTGAGTGGTGAAAGGTGGTTAAGTAGTGCTATCCTGCTGAGCATACCAATGACTGTGGACACCGTGTGCACAGCAGTAGGACATCATGTACACAGCCGGGATAACACAAGGGCTGCCAAAGGGGGGCAGAACACAGAACAATGCCACACCACACACCGATGCTGGCAGTGGATGTCCAACAAGGAAGTGCCATAGCAGGGGATAGGACATGTATGTATACTGTCACAGCACACATGTGTATGGGCATATACCGTCGATGTCATACGTAATGTGCGCGGCGTGCGTATGCCTTGCAGTAGGGATACTATGTCAACTATGTGTAATGTAAAGCTGTCATGGTGGATATGACAGACATCATACACAGTATCACAGGCATATCATGCATAATGGAGTTATGGCCTATTGGTATTTACAATAACAGGATACGTATGGCCTGTACATATGGGACAGAGTAGTAGCATAATAGCCATCCGAAATGGGAGGAACACCAAGTAACCATGGATAAATGATCTGTAGCAGGTGCAATGTGGGCAACAATGAAGTCCGGCAGGTCCATGTGTAAACACATGTGCAGTGGACACAGTAGTGTCACCTCCCCATGGTAGTGTCCAGTGAACAGAAGAGGTGGGTGTCAACTGCATGTCTACACAGTACTGCTGCTGTGGTGGTACCATGACAACGTGTCACTCAAATAGCAAGGGAGCTCTCACATGAACAGTGCCACTGTGTGTCCTTGTGGGATGTGCACAGGACCTATGTTCCTCAGCACGGTGTGTGTTGTGTCTGCGTAAGTAACACAGAAGCCCAGCCCATGCAATGTGGCATGTGTGCACATATCCATGACTGGTGCGTTCACACTGCCCACTGCAATTACCATGTATGAGTACTACATGCATCAGTAATGTGGAGGACATGGTCCATGTCAGAGCAGAAGACACCCCTGTGTATGTGGTATGCAGATGTGTACAGATGTGTTACCAGTCAGTCAGCCACAGATGTAAACTGTCTGAGCCTGGTACACATCATGGCATGATAATGCTGTGCCATGTAAAGTCGTTACCCGTCGTGGAAGGTACACCACGAATGTGGTATTGTAACCCTGCCCGTGTGTAGATGTGTGTATGCCACAGGTACAATGGCTACCTATGTACCAGCAACATACACAGTACAGATAGGTGTGGCCCTGCAGATGTGTACCCATGCCACAGTGGAATATGGCAACCACAGCACCATGTGGGGCATGTGTGTACAGCAACCATGTACAATTTGATATGCATGTACGGGGACAGTATCCATGTGATACTCAGTGGATGAATGTTGCCATGCAAAGGTGATGTGCATGCACCATGTGTCATGCATCCTGATGCCATGACACCCACATGATGTATCTGCCACACCGACACCCATACAGTTGTTATCTGTATGAGCTGGTGGAGCTATAATGGTGCCAGGTATGTAGATGTGGGATATCTAGGCATGGACAGTACTCTGTGACAGCATGTTGTGTATGTAAACAAATAGTGAACATGAGGGGCCCCATAACTGAGGACTGTGTAATGCCACATGTACCTGACATGTAGTAGGTAGCATGATATGCTGGCACCACTGTGTGTCCTGCCCAGGAGTCTTACAGCCTAACATCCTGAGACACAGGGTATGATGTGACGGTGGATGTGTACATTGCCAATACCAGAATGTGGAATGGTGCTGAAGGCCAATCTGAGGACAATGTCTCATCTGTTGCCCTCTGTACTACACCAAACACCCATGCAATGGTATGACAGGTGGAGATGGGGGTAAAGGCCCCGGGGGCCTTGGGGCCAAAGGGG